>NC_056727.1:1194181735-1194343154 GCF_019279795.1 Protopterus annectens
AAAATGAAAAACTACAGGAGGTATAGCCAAAGGCCTATGCTGCAGTAGAAGGAAATCCCTAAGCCTCTTTTTTGAATCAGAAAATTCCTGGCTTCCCCAGTAGAAATGCTCCCTCAAAGCATGTAAACTATCCCCAAAAGAAAAAAGTCCTCAGGAGGGGAAGCTGAGGGAATGGAGTCCTCTGCATCAGAATCCTCATAAGTAGGTATGGACAAATTCAGGTCATTAGAAGAGTCAGAAGAAACAGAATCCTGATCAGAAGATTCATAATCAAGTTCAGTCCTAGGCCACAGAGAGGGGGGTTGACTACCCCTGATTAGAGAAATTAGATCTTCAGCCATTTTTATCATTTGTTTTATAGGCATAGGGGGCCTGAACACGTGGCCTGGGCGTTGTTTTTTTTGACATGGATAGAGATTTAGGCCTTAGAAATGAAGGTGGTGTCGATGTAATATGCAAGTTTGTAGGCCTGAATACACCCTCAGAAGCCGGTGCCTGCACAGCGGCTCCGGATCCATCCAAGGTAGAGACATCCGCGGGTTCCATAGGTGAAGCATGTCGTGGCATACCGGACTCTGAATGGGTCTCAGTAGAGGCCTGCGAATCAGAAGTAGCGGGTATCAGGGGCTGCAAAAGCACCTCAGAGTACCGGTGAACTGGCGACTGGCTTAGAAGAGTTGTCGGCAGTTTTGGACCTTGGCGGCCTGTGTCTTCTTCTTCTTTGCGTTTTTTTTTTCGGAATTCCGGTAGTCGGAAGGCTAACAGACGACATTTCTGGATAATTAAACAGAGAACCAAAATAGAGACAAAAATGTACAGACAAAACAGACAGCAAGGTATGTCGTGATCAGGGCCTAGGCAAGGAATACAGTACGAATGGAAATCTTTGAGGTATTTGCTTTCCACAAGTAATGCAATTATTAACTTTTACTGACATCAGTAAGAGGCAAGAAAAAAAGTACTTGGCTTTAAAAAGACTTTGGTTCTGAAACTCAAACAAAAGTTTCAGGAGTCAGCCGACAAGCACTTTCGAACTGCTTCTGCTTTGGGCACCGCACAGCAAGAAAGACGGATGTAATGACGTCGGACGCATATTTTACACCCCCGACGACCTAACGTCATGAAAGTAGGGACAGCATCCGATGCAGGACCCAAGACTTTGTTAATCAGGCCGACTGAGGGCAACCTGCCAGCAGATTACCCAAATATGACTGCAACAGTGAAACACGAAGAACATCAAAAAGGTGTTGGCCTAACTCTTCTTCAGCAACAAGCTTTCTACAGCACATCACGCACTGCCCCTCGTCAGTCTAAGTACTGATTGGTTTGGCATACCAAAACCAATTTTGCCCCCTGGGAATACAAAAGTGAAATTAATTCTCTCTAACCCTTATATTACATTTTCAAAGATTTTTTACAAAATGTAAATAAATTCACACCCATTCTTTATTTTTTAGAACACATAAAGCAAAAAAAAGCTGTGATGCCAAAGGCCAGAGAACACAACTGCATCAATCTCTACATCTGTGGGTAGATTTGCTGTCACAGCGAGTCAGACCACCCCATGTGCAATAACAAAGACCCACCCTTCATTCCATAGCAGAGGCACCAGCTACGATGCTGAACTGAGGTACAGTTTAATGAATATGACTGAACTCCAGCCATTACAAAGAGAAAATAAATTATGACAAATTCCAGGAGAAGCACTAGCTGATGTTCACCATTCATGCATGGATCTCATAAAAACCTGTTTAACAAAGTGAGGAGCCCATATAAACAGCCTGCTAATCAAGAATACAATTAATGGCATCACCATCAAGCTCAGGAAATAGTGAAGTTAAGAACATGTTACCATAACTTGACTCAAGCTTTTCTTACCCTGCATTCTGACCTTCCACAGGAAGGAATTTCATTCCCTGATTTGTGTTCAAGCATATGCCAATGTACTGGAGAAAGTGAAAAACGGGGGTCATGACTTGTACACTGACTTCCTTGCTTAGCTGAAATTCCCTGTGCTCATGAATTCTATACAAAATGAAAAAAACTTGGGGACAAAGGCTCCAAATAAGGGATTTTTTTATATTACTGTAATTTACAATAAACAAAACAGGTAAACCATCATCACACATTCTCCGAAAAAAAATTATGAAACTAATCCCAGTCATTACTGACTAATCCACATCAATTTACCAGACAAAAATCAGGAGAGTAGAGGGGAGAGGAATGAATGCCCCCATAACAAATTCTTTAAAAAGGCTGCATGAATAAATTGAGGCCAGGAAGTATTAAAAATCATTCGGACCAGGGAAAGTGTTATTGCTACCAAACTATAAACTGTGAATGCTCAGTACCCAGAAATAGAAGAATGTCAAAAAACTGCTGCTGGGGTGGACACATCCCAAAGTGATGAGATATACCCTGGACTGTGTGTGTAAGGGATTACAAGCACTTTTCCCCTTATGTAATATCAGTGGAACTCGAACCATATATGAATTATGAAAATTTTTTTTTTTTTTTTTTTGGGGGGGGGGGGCAGGCAATACAAGAAAGGAGAATAAAAATAAAATACATTTTCTAAACTGCATACAGACCTCAATGACGCAGACCTGAGGCTCAACCTGGTCATCATCCACAGGTACAAGAGCCTGCTTTATCACCCACTCCTGGATAGCATCTGTGATATGGGGTACAACTAAGGGGGAAAAATGCAAGAATTATGAGAAGTTCATTCAGTACTTCCAAGGAGTTAGCCTCAACAAATACCACTGAAAATAATTAATCAAGAAAACAATATTGCAACAAATTCTCAAATGTATCTGTCTGATTGACAAAAGCACTCAAATCAGCAGATCAGAAAAAGCAACTCGGGCTCTTATAAGTTAATTTACAAATGCTTTGCCAAAGCAAGCATGCTAAAGTTTTATACAAAAGAAATGCTTTTCAAAGATCAAGAGGAAAACTCGTTAAAAAAAAAAACAGAAAAGTAAAATCTCACAAAGCAGGAAATTGGACTACGGCACAGACAGTAAAAATACACTTACGAAATACCACAGGCAACGAACAAGCCAAAAAATACACCAAAGACTTTATTAGCTTAGCACCTCATCTGGTCAGCCTTCAAAGAGTAAAAAAAACATCACAATAATATACAAGTAAAATTAACAAGTCACACCCACTGCTAATTAAATTACATATCTTCCATCACAATCTTTGTTTAACCCTAATGGTTCCAATGTGTTAAATTTTAAAATATATGAGGTTTCCTTTCTACGAAACTTACTAGTTAAGATGACTAGATTGCGATTGGAAATATGTAATTTAGTTTGCAGTGGGTGTGGCTGATTAATTTTACTTGTATATTATTGTGATGTTTATGTTTTTTTTTTTTTTTTTTTTTACTCTTTGAAGACTGAATAGCTGAGGCGCTAAGCTAATAAATTCTTTGGTGTATTTTTTGGCTTGTTCGTTGCCTGTGGCATTTCTTCTTTTCTTTTGTTTCGTGGTACAACTACAGCAAAAATACACTTACTTATAGCAAATCCGTGAGCACCCAACAAATCAGTGGATCTTTAAGACAACATCCTGCAATGACTAAGACAACCCAGTATCGTCAGGTATCCTCTAGTGAGGCTATTCCAAAAATCTCAAGTTTCCATATTCATGAAGGCATGTCCTTTGGACCCCAAAGCAGTGTTTGTGCGCCACATTTGGATATGTGCGCATGCCAACAGTACCCAGTTCTTCACCCCCATACAAAACATACACAAAAGACTGTACTACAAAATAAAATGGGATTCCTTTTGGTTATGCAACAGGAGCTACACACGCAACTACATAAACTTGTTAGAATTGTCAGCAAAAATGAATAGTGGAAATAAAAGGTACCAAATGCAATACTACAGCCCACAAAAACCCAGGAGGCTGCTGTGAAGTTTCTACTCTGAATAATGAGCTGGAATGGGCCACCACACTTCTCAAGCAAATCACATCAAGAGAAGGACAGTGAAAAAAAAGTAGAAATTTGGTCATGAACAGAAACTCACCACTCTGACAAATGGCAGTGGGGGGCAGAGAAAACGCTGATCTCAGAAAGAAATCAGTGGTTGTGTGGTCGCTGACATGTATACCACTCCAAAGGGAATGTTCATAGCAAATGTGCCTTAAAGAGGTGTCCCTTAACACTGTTTGGGTAGGTATGGATGCATAGCCAACTATGTCTCAGAGTAGAGTATCACAGCAGCAGCTCTAGAGTAAGTATCCACTATATCATTAGCTGCACTTTATGGCTATTGATTTTGCTGTAGTCTTACTTTACTATCCCTTACCTTGGGGAAGGCATTAGAAACAGGTAATGAACTATATCTCATCAGTATTGCAGCATGCAAGTCTAATAAATATCCGTTGTATCTTGAAACATTCACTCCAAATAGAGCTCTGGAAGCTTTCTACTCATACCTCCCAAAGACAGCATCCTGAAGTTTTTGACAATATCCAGTTACAGCTTCACACTTCAAGCAAAGTCATATACCTGAAGTCATAAGAGTTACTGAGGAAATGACTATTCAGCACAAACCTTTACAGTAGCAGTGTTCATTAGATTCTAGGCCTTCAACTGGTTTTAAGACATAATAAGCACATGAAATATTAATCATGTGCAATACTTTGCAAACAAAGAACAATAATCTCCGTAATAACTCAAGCTACATACTTGCTGTCAACAGCAACGTTGTTTGCCCATCTGTGGGCTTTCACGCGAGGCTATGAAAAGTACAGTTTTGTACCTACCATAAATGTAGATGTCCGATAGGTATGCATCTGCAGTCCTAACATATGGGTTTGTCCTGCCTCAGGCAGCCCCTCGGTCGGCCGGATTCCAAAGTCTGGGTCTGGCCTCGGCTGATGTCGCACTTCACCCGACGTCATAGCTGCTGTGTATTGGGTATAAAGGCATCAGCAGACGCCATTTTCCTCAGTGTTTCTTGCCCCAGATGCCAGGTGCCCTCTAGGAAGGGTAAATTTGGATAAATGCAAATAATTCCAAACAGTTGAGAGCAAACAATACAAGAATATATATACATATATATATATATATATATATATATATATATATATATATATATATATATATATATATATATATATATATACATACAAACAAATACACCATAATAGATTCCCCCCTAGGAATACCACAGAGGGGAAGGAGGGTGGGTAATCCTGACTGCAGATGCATACCTATCGGACATCTACATTTATTGTAGGTACAAAACTGTACTATGTCCTTCAAGGATGGGTAGAATACCATAGCCAAACTGGGGGAGGAGGTACTAAGATAAAGATGGCGTAGTTAAGATCCCTTGCAAAGCAGCAGTTGCAAAACCTGCTCGGGATCTGGAGTATAAAGGAAGATTATAATGCTTGGCAAATGTATGCACGGAGCTCCAAGTAGCAGCTTCTAAAATGTCTTTGGTAGCCACTCCTCGTAGGAAAGCTGTAGTGGTGGCTGTAGCTCTTGTGGAGTGAGGCCTGATATTTTCTGGAGTTGTCTTTCCAAGAAAAGAGTAGCAAAATCTAATGCAATTTCCTATCCATTTTGAGATTGTCTGTTTTGAAATTGCTTTCCCTTGCATTCCTGTTGCATATGCTACCAGAAGCTGGTCAGTTTTTCCTGTTGGTCTTAGTTCTGTCCAGATAGTAGTGTAATTGTCTGTGCACATCCAAGGTATGTAGTAGTCTTTCCCCCCCGTTCTGTGGGTTGGGGAAGAATGTAGGTAAATTAATCGCTTGGTTCAAGGATACTCTGGAGACCACTTTTGGCATAAAAGTAGGGTTAGTTCTCAGAGACACTCTATTCTGATGGAAGATAAGGAAGGGCTGTACTGCCATTAATGCCTGCAACTCAGATACCCTTCTTGCTGAAGCGATTGCAAGCAGGAAAGCAGTTTTCCAAGAAAGGAACTAAGTCTGCTGTAGCTGCTGGTTCAAAAGGGGGAAGTGTTAACTTTTCCAACACAAAGTTAAGATCCCATGTAGGCAAAGGTGGTTTCCTTGGAGGCTTTACATTTTTGATTCCTCTCAGGAACTGCCCGAGTAGAGGATGAGAGAAGATTGGAGGATCCATGTTGTATTCTGCTGAAATTGCAGATGCATGAATCTTAATGGAGGAGTAGGACAGGCCATTGTGGAAGAGTTCTGCTAAGTATTCCAGGATGTTTGCTATGTTTGCCAATGATACATTTTCCCCTTTTGTTGCACCTTTTGTTGCACTCCAAATAAGGTATCTTTTCCATTTGGCTGAATAAGTCTTCCTTGTGGAGGGTCTGCGAGCCTCCAGGATAATGTCCTTAACCCTCTGTGATAAATCTGGGTTATTTTGTTTTATGTAATATTCCAAGCAGCTAGATGTAGTGTTTTCAAGTTTGGATGTAGGATCTTGTAGTTGTTCTGTGTTAGAAGTAAAGGACATAGAGGTAGAGGCCATGCGTGTGTCCGAGACATGCTTCTCAGTAGTGGGTACCAATGTTGCCTCGGCCAGTCTGGAGCTATCAGGATTATCCTTGGCTGATCCTCTTTGATCTTCAGTAGGACTTTGTACATCAAAGGAAGAGGTGGGAATGCATATGCTGTCAGGTTTTTCCAGCTGAAGGATAGGGAGTCCACCCTCCAAGCAAGTGGGTGGTATGCTCTTGTGCAGAATTTCTTCAATTGGTGGTTGTGTGGGGAGGCGAACAGGTCTACTTCTGGTAGTCCCCATTTCTTTGTTATGGTTTTGAAGATATCTGGATGCAGCATCCATTCGTGAGCATCCGTGGTAGTTCTGCTTAAGGTGTCTGCTAGTGAATTTTCTTTTCCTGGTACAAATCTGGCCTGGAGTTGAATGTTGAGGTTCAGGGCCACATTCCACAGGTCCATTGCCATCCGGCATAGAGGATATGAGTGTGTACCTCCCTGTTTGTTGATGTACCACATGACTGTGGTGTTGTCAGTCCTTATCAGCAGGTGACCTTGTTGAAGAAATGGTCTGAATGCCTGGATTGCATGTTTCACTGCCAGCATCTCCTTTTATGTGTAGATTCAGCTGGTCTTGTGTCCATAGGCCTTGTATACACTTGTCCACCATGTGCGCCCCCCAGCCTAGGTCTGAGGTGTCCGTGGTGATGGTCTGGCTTGGATGAGGTTTGTGGAAAGGCAATCCTCTGTTCAACTGACAGGCCTGAGCCCACCACAGGAATTCTTGCTTCAGGCATGGAATTATTGGAATCTGGGCTTCTAGACTGTGCTTGTGTTGAGACCATACATTCCTTAGGTACCATTGCAACTTTCTCATATGCAGTCTGGCCTGCGGAATCAATATTATGCAGGATGCCATGTAACCCAGGGCTTGCAAGACTTTCCTTGCAGTAAGCTGAGTCTGTGTTGTTAATGTCATGAAATAGACTGGTAGTTGCTTTTGTTTTTCTTCTGTGAGAAATGCCATCTGAGTTGAGGTGTCCAGTTCTGCACCCAAGAATGTTATCCTTTGGGATGGTACCAGTCTTGACTTTTGCATGTTGACTGTGTATCCCAAGGCTTGCAGCAGTTGTATAACCTTTTCCAAATCTTTTGTTAATTTTGTCTTGTTGTCCGCTTGTATTAGGCAGTCGTCCAGGTATGGGTAAATTTGAATTCCCTGAAGCCTGCAATGAGCAATTACTGATGCCAGGCATTTTGTGAATACTCTGGGCGCAGTAGATAAGCCAAAGGGCAATGCTGAGAATTGATAATGCTCTGATCCTGCAAGAAATCTGAGGTGTCTTCTGCAATCTGGTCATATAGGGACGTGCAGGTATGCCTCCTTGAGATCTAGAGTCACCAGCCAAGACTCCTTGCCCAGCATGGGAAAAAGTTGCTGTAGGGTCAGAATTTTGGAACAATGAGGTATGTGTTCAGAGTGGACAGGTCGAGAATAGGCCTCCATTGATTTTCTTTTCTTGGTACAAGGAAAAGTCTGGAGTAAAATCCTTGTCCTTGTTCCATAGGCAGTACCTTTTCTATAGCTCTCATCCTTAGTAGGTTGTTGATTTGTCTTAGAGCGTTTGTTTTTTGGCTTGGTGGTAGGTTTGGCATTACTCTCTTTCTTGGTAGAGTGTGGAAGTGAAACCTGTAGCCTTTGTCTATTGTTTGTAAAGTCCATTTGTCTCCTGTAATGTAATGCCAGTTTACGGAAAATAAGGCTAGTTTTCCGCCCAAGGGTGCTTCCAGTTGTTCCCTGGTAGGCGGAATCAGAGCCAAGTCATTGTGTCTGTCCTGTGGAAGTGGTTGTAGCTGAATCTGTGGCAGTACTTCTCTGATTGTTAGGCTGCCACTGACGTCCCCTGTAGGCCCCCCTGGATTGACCTCTGCCTCTTGGGCGTCTATTTCTGCCTCTCTGCGCTCTGGAGGTGTCTGGAAAGGACCAATTCTTCGAAGGCCAATTTCTGCTAAACCTCGGAGGTTGGACCTGTAAGAAATCCTCGACTGTTTGGACAGATTTTGCTTTTTCTTCCACCTTCTTTAGAACCTGCTGTGCAGGGGAGCCAAACAAACTTTGTTTTCTCCATAGGAGAATCTAGGAGTTTTGACTTAACATGGTCTGGTAAGGATTGTTCTTTTAACCAGGCATGCCTTCTAATCACTGTTCCAGTCATAGCTGATCTAAAGGAAGCCTCCAGTGCATCATAGCCACATTTTAAGAAATGGTTACTGACCTGCTGAGAGTTATGTACCAAATCCTGAAGCGACTTACGGTCTATAGGTTCAGGAGAGGACAGTTTTTTATTTAGCTGGTCTAACAAAAATTCCTGGTACTGAATCATGTGAAATTGACAGTTTAAGGCCCTGGCTGAAAGTAGCAGAAGTATATACCTTTTTACCCCATCTCTCTAATGCTCTAGATTCCCTTTCAGAGGGGAGAGGGTTTTTGGCAGAGGCAGCTGCTACAGCTTTGGGGCCCTGTGAAATGGTTTCAGGATCTGCAACAGGAGCCTTATACAAATGGTAGTGTGTGTCCGGGACCCTGTAATATCTGTCAGGCTTGGCAGGGGCCGGAGGGAGAGAATTAGGGGCAGTACAGACATCATTATATGCATCATCAACAACTGTTAGTACTGGAGGAATGGCTAAAGGCCTATGCTGTGGTAAATGTAAAAAAGTCCTTAGCCTTTTCCTTGAATCTGAAAAATCCTGGCCCTGCCATTGAAAATGTTCCCTCATAGCATGTAAGGTTTCCCCAAAAGAAAATTCTTCAGGAGGAAAAGCAGAAGGAATGGAGTCTTCTGCATCAGAATCCTCATAAGGAGAATATGGGCCTTCCTGAGGGTCTGAAATATCGGAGTCATCCGAGGAATAGTCTGTAGAAACAGGTTCCGGGGGTTCAGTTCTAGGCCTCTTATCTGGAGGGGTTGAGAGGCCCTGTCTGGGTGAGGTTGGGATCCCCTGATCAAAGAAATGAGATCCTCAGCCAGGCTGAGCATTTGGGAACTAGAGGTAGGCCTGTGTGAGGGAGTTTTAGCAGGTAAGGCCTTAGAAGATTTAGCTGCTTTAGCCCTGGAAAAAGCCTTGATAGACATAGATGCAGGGGGTCTAGCAGCTCCACGTGCAGGGGTAGATATGTCTAAAGGAATAGTATCTGATAAATCCTGGGTGCCTGCTTCAGCAGGGGTAATTTCAGTAGCAGAGTCAGCCATGCTCTGTGAGGCCTCGGCTATCGGAGGCATGCTTTCGGCCGAAGGCAGAACAGAGGACTCTGTTTCAGCCGAAACAGAGACACTCGCGGTTGGCCTAACCGTGGTTTCAGCCGAAACCGCGGACAGCGAGTGTCGGTCCTTCTCCTTACGCTTTTTAGCTAATTGTGTAGTCGGAGTCTCCGACAGCATTTTGTATGCGAAAGCGGGACCAAAAAACTCCTCTGCAAACTCCGACCGACGTCTAAGCGTCCGTCGGTTGAAGGAAGCACAGGCTAGACAAGCTGATACGTCGTGGTCTGGGCCTAAACAAGGAAGGCAATAAGAGTGGAAATCCTTATGAGGTATTTGTTGCCCACAAGTTAAACAATTATTTACTTTGTCTGACATCGGCTGAGGCAAGAAAGAGTCCCCAACGGGGTACTTAGCTTTTTAGAAGTCTTCGGTAGTAGAAATCTCTGGATCTGACCGACCGGCACTTGCGAACAGCTTCTGCTTTGGGCACCACGCGGCAAGAAAGACTGAGGAAAATGGCGTCGGCTGATGCCTTTATACCAAATACACAGCAGCTATGACGTCGGGTGAAGTGCGACATCAGCCGAGGCCAGACCCAGACTTTGGAATCCGGCCGACCGAGGGGCTGCCTGAGGCAGGACAACCCATATGTTAGGACTGCAGATGCATCCTTGAAGGACATCTGTCCATTACTCAGTTGAGATACTTAGATATGAAAACAGACAAATATTTTAAGAATGATTAAGATCTCAAACAGCATTTGACATAGATATCAGTGTAGCTGTGTTGTCCACCATCATGTAAGCTTTAAATTGAGAAATTTCACTATCTTGTATGCAACATGGTTTTGAAGTTATTAAAACATGAACAGGCTACAACAGACATCCAGAGGTGTCACTAGGATGTAACAGCAGAAACACCTGCAGGGGTCACTAATTTGTAACATGTTAAGTGGCTGAGTACACTTCCTTGCAAAATAAGTCTAAAACCTGCTCTCCCTACCACTGGCACAATCTTGTATCCCCAAGATGTTAGTAATGTAGGAAGATCTGCAACTGGACTTATGAATTTGTGGTGTTCCTTCTCCTATTAACATTTATCAGGCCTTCAGAGGGCAAGGCCTGGAGTGTCACTCAAACACCAAAAGTTCACCATTACTTCTTTTTTTGGAGGAGACGTCTTTCTCATTTCCTATGTAAAATCTTTCAAGAGGATGAGCACAACCCCAAAAGTAACCATCCTCGTGTGGGAAACCAGGGGATATGGAAGTTTCAGCATTGGTATCAAAAGCATGAGTGGAATAAATCTGATCTGTACATACCACATCTTCCTCAGTCACTGCACTATGAATAAGAAAAGGCAGAAGGACCTGGAACAGTGACAAGCACTGAAAGCTACTCTTCTACAAAATTTCTGAAGTCAGAGTTAAAAGGAAACTCCTTGGGCATCCATAAGATTGTTATCTTAGCCTAACATTTGCCTACAACCCATCAGTCTGCAGACTATTTGAAGTACAGCCAATAACCTGAAGTCAGAATCAAACTCATCTGAGAGGTAAAGGTCTTAATTATGCTAAACTCTCCCCCCTCTTTCTCTTTTTTTTTTTTTAAAATAGGCAACATCTTTATTAAATCATTTATGACAGAATCATACACTTATAGAAATGGAAACAAACCAGACATATTTTGTTACAAACATTATACATCACTTATCTACCCAGTCACTATTAGTCAAACATTACATAGCTTGTTCAAATCCTGCCTTCTTTTAAAACCTCATTCCTCCCCCAAAACATTATTCTGTATGTATTGTTCCCATAATTCCTGTTTTTTTCCGGTGAGATTTGCTCCTACCTTTTTCTAAACATTCCATTTCCAGCTGTTTTTCTCAATTACTAAAGTCACTACTTCTATACAGTTGGTTTAGACTTTAATCTCCAATTTCTAGTAATTGCATTTTTGGCAGCCACCATAATTAAACTCAGCAAGGCCTTACTGTTGTCTAACCCCTCCCCTGGTATTTTGTTCTCAATCATCCGGTTGGAAGATGCCCTTTCCCTAATACAAAATTGGGAGACTGATGGACAGCTGACGTAAATAAAGTCCCCAGTACAAAATCATGAGACTCAAACAGCTGATAGAAAGTCTTCAGACACCCCCAATATAACAGTGGACAATTCTGCTGAAATTGTGGAACCAGGGCTTGAAGGAAATCTCAATACCTTAATTGGGCAAGTCCTCAAAGCTCCCATTGATGACTGGCAAACATCTGGTTAACTGCCCCTCTCTACTTCTTAGAATACTGAATCCAAGGCCAAAGTTTCAGGCAGCAACAAGCTTATTTGACTGCTAATAGGTGCCCTAACCAAATAATTTTTTTCAGTAATAGTCTCCTTCAAACAATGTGATCTTGTGACACAGCCGAGACCACCATATAAGCACCACTTTCAACTATCTTCAAAATGTGGAAAAATAGAAGTTATGTACTCACCATAACGTTCCATCCGAGTAGATACTTCATTTGTCTGCAACCTGTGGGTGTCGGATCCGATCCGGCAGCTTTCCAAGCTCCAAGATCCGAGCTCCTAGCTCCTCCCCTACCCATAATCCCCTAGTACCAACCACATTACCTCAGATCGTTTTTTTTGCCTCACCAACTCGAGACAGAAACCAACTCCAAATGATCAGAGTCCCCAGCTATCCTATAGAACCTGGGTGGTCCTTGCGGAAGGATATTCCGAAGCACCGCGGAGCCAAAAGAAGCCCTACTTCTGGAAATGATATCCAGTTTGTAATGAGAAATGAGGGTATGCGATGAGGACCAGGTAGCTGCTGAACAATTACAGTCTACTGGAACCCTAGACCAAAAAGCTATTGAGGTAGCTACAGATCTTGTGGAATGAGCACGGACGCCAACCAGAGCTGGCTTCCCAGATGAGGTGTATCCCAGCATAATAAACTGACAGATCCAATTTGCTACAGTCACCTTAGTAATTGCCTTGCCCATGGCTGATTTTGCATAAGAAACAAACAACTGGTCCGACTTGCGAAAGTTTAGTCCTGTGCAAGTAAAAACGCAGTTGTCTGTGTACATCCAATTTGTGCAACGTATATTCTCCTTTGTTGTGAAAATTTGGGAAAAATACAGGAAGATTTATTGATAGATTAATGTTAGATTCTGTAGCCACCTTAGGCAAGGAAGACGGGTTAGTCCTGAGGGACACACTATCTTTGTGAAAAATAAGGTATGGAGGTTTAATACACAGAGCTTGTAGTTCTGAAACTCTCTTGGCCGAAGTAATAGCCACTAAGAAAGCAGTTTTCCAAGACAAGAACTTTAACGGAACCGAGGCCGCCGGCTCAAAAGGTGGTCTCGTTAAGGCTTGCAAGACCAGAGTGAGATCCCACGGGGGAACCACAGTCTTGACAGGTGGTTTCAAAAGAAAAACGCATCTTAAGAAGGTTTTGCACAACTTTTAGTAGATGCTAAGGAACCTATGCCATCCCCCACATGAAAATGGGAGATGGCCGCCAACTGCACTTTGACTGTGGAGGCACTTGCTCCCTGTCTAAAAAGCAGAGAAAGGAAGTCCAGAATAGTTGGAATAGGGACAGTAAAAGGGTCCAATTCTTTATCTTTGGCCCAGATGGAAAAACGTTTCCATTTACTGTTGTAAAGTTTCCTGGTAGATGGTTTATGAGCCACCACCAGAATGGCCTTAACGGGGGATGAGATACTGGGAGTCCTAGCCATTAATGGAACTGGATCAACCAAGCAGCAAGTTTGAGATTGACCAGGTTTGGGGTACGGCATCTCGCTGGGTGCGAGATTAGGTCTGGACTGGGATCCAGAATCCATGAGGGAGCCACACAGTGAGACCGCAGAAAGGGGAACCAGATCTGTCGAGGCCAGAATGGGGCTATGAGGATAACTCTGCTCCCCAACCGACAGGCTTTCTGGATGAATTTCATCATAAGTGGGAGGGGGGGGGGATAAGCATAAAGAAGTCCCGGAGGAAGCATGGACTAGAGCGTCTCTGGGGGTCTCCCCTCTGGGGGGAACTATCGCGAAGTACTCGCTGCATTTTGTGTCTAAAGGAGAAGCGAAAAGGTCGCAGCGAGGCTGACCCCATTTGTGGAAGATCTGCTTTGCAACAGATGGATTCAGAGACCACTCGTATGGAGTGAGGAACACTCTACTTAGCTTGTCCACTAATATGTTGGACCGCCCCGGAATGTGCGTTGCTATCAGAAAGTGGTTGGTGGAAATCGCCCATTCCCACACTCTCATGGCTTCGTCACAGGGGATAAGATCTGGTCCCTCCTCATTTGTTTATATACCAGACTACTGACATGTTGTCTGTCTGGATTGCAATAGTCCCTATGGGAAGAAGGTCGTGGAGAGCTTGCAATGCTAAAAGCACCGCCCTCCTCTCTAGGACGTTGATATGTAATGCGGTCTTCTAGGGGAGTCCACGTGCCTTGAACGGATCTGCCTGAACAATGCCCCCCCGCACCTGAGGCAAGAAGAGTCAGTGGTCAACGTGGCTTTGGCCGGAATTACAAAAGGTCTCCCTTCTCTGAGTTTCTGCGCCTGTAACCACCACAGAAGGGAGTCCCTGCACACCCTGCTCAGGGGAATTGGCAAGCATAATGGGTGGATCGACAGGGACCATTGGACTTGAAGAGTCCATTGTAAAATGCGCATTCGCAGACGAGCATGGAGAGACCGATCACTGCTGACATAGACCCCAGTGCCCTCAGGACTAATTCCGCTGGAGGAGCAGGGCTTCGAAGAAGGGCTAACACTTGGAATGACAAGTTGTTCAGCCTGACTGACGTTAGAACAACTTTGGAGATTTGTGTATCTAACCTGGCCCCCATGAATTCTAGGGCTTGAGTGGGGCACAGGCAGGATTTCTGCACGTTTACTGAGATGCCTAGGTTGTGGGCCAGAGACAGAGCATAATCTCTCGCCACAAAGAGCTGATATGCTTGTTGGTCACGGTGAGGAGCCAGTCGTCTAGGTAAGGGAAGACCTGAATGCCCTGGAGTCTCAGGTGGGCTGCAACCACTGCCATGACCTTGGTGAACACTCTGGGGGCTGAGGTGAGGCCGAATGGAAGAACCCTGAACTGATAATGACTGGCTCAGAGCCGGAAGCGGAGAAACCTCCTGGATCATTTGCCCATTAATATGTGGTAATACGCATCCTTGAGGTACAGCGAACACATCCAGTCGTTCTCCCGCAGCAGGGGGAGAATAGATTGGAGTGTGACCATCCGGAACTTTTCTTTGGGTATGAACAGGTTCAGGGCGGAAAGGTCTAAGATGGGTCTGAGGTCAGTTTTCTTTGGCACCAAAAAGAACCTGGAGTAATAACCCAATCCGGACTGGTCTGGGGGGACGAGCTGGATGGCTTTTTCTTAGCAGCTTTGAAATTTCCAAAGCCGCTGCCTCCCTCTGATCGGGTGGGACATCGGGGAGGCGTTTGGATTTGGGGGAAGGTTTATGAATGGAATTTAGTAACGTCTGGATATGATCCGGAGCACCCATCGATCTGTTGTAAGGGACTCTCAGTTTAGCAGGTGCTCCGACAATCACCCCCCCCGACTGCCGCCAGAGAGGGACAGTCGGGCAAGCCCTCAGGGCTGTTGCGCAGGTCTGTCTGAGAAAGGTTCTCTAGATCCGAAATTACACGCCCCCCCCCCCCTGCCTCTGGGCCGGCGTCCACCTTGTCCTCCTCTGCCCCTGGAGGACGAGTGGTCCGCAGCAGGATGGGATTGCTGAGACTTACGGAACCACAGCTTCTTTTGTCCCCTCTGATTCCTGGAGAAGGATCTTTGGGGATTAGAGAAGCGGACTCAGACGGCAGACAGCGTCTTCCCATCCTTTTCGCTTTGGACCAGCGTATCGCGAACAGTTTTGCCAAACAAGGCAGAACCGTCAAAAGGGGGCGTTCACGAAGGACGCCTTGAAGGGGTCCGAGAAGTCGCACAGACGGAGCCAGGAGAGATGTCGCAGGACGACCCAGGCTCCGCTAGCTCTAGCGGCTCCCTCCATAGCATGGGAGAGAAGCCGCATAGAAGTATTTGAGATGGATTTTAGAGTGGCCATTCGAGTCTCAAAAACCTTTTTGTCTGGGACAGACATGGACTCTGGGGGGGCTGCAGCGTATTCCTTAATCAAGTCTCGCTGTAGCCTAATAGTATGTGCCATATAGTTCAGCGCCCTTATGGAAAAGGTCGCTGAAGCAAACATCCGCTTCCCAATCCGGTCGAGCGCTAGAGATTCCTTATCCGGCGGGTGAACCGAAGAACTCTCCTGTGCAAGTTCTTTTTTGGTGGCCGCCGCCACCAACATCGCATCAACGGGGGTTCCTTTGGCCCACGACGGTCTATCTGTGGGTGGGCTGAGGACCTTATCGGGACGCCTTGGAATTGGCTCCACGGTGTCGGGCTCCTTCCAAGCCCTGGTGGTAATTAAGTCCACCAGGGGGTCGGCCGGAGGGGACACCCAGGAGGTAGATGGGCCTGCCTCAAAGGCCTCCAGGAACACGGACTCATCAAGGGAGGGCTTTTGGGCTGACCACCCCTCTCTAATATGCAACATTTCCATGATGTCTCCAAAGGAGACATCTTCAGGGGGTGACCTTGGGGAACCCTCCGTATCATCTAAGTCCATGTCTGTGGTAATGATTCGGGAGTCCAGGTGCCTCCTTTTGCACCGATGTTTGAGGGACCTCCTCGGTGGGACTGTCCGAAGAGGGCTCATCCACGGGTTGTTCCTCCACGGGAACCAGCTGGAGGGCTTGGGCAGGCTGTCCAGATGGACAGATGATGGAAGACAGACCCTCATACAGTGGGGGTATGGGTGTATCCGAAGCCCGGGTCGGGGATCTGGAGGACCGACAGTACCCTCTCCACTACCTCAAAAGCCGAAGGAGAACCACTCTCACCAGCCTCTTAGAGCAATCTCCTCGGATCCGAGGAAGGGATCGGGGTCAGAGCCGATGCAGTCGGCAGAGGTATGCTCCGACGCCAACAGCGCCGAAGACACAGCAACTCCCTCGGATCCGACGCTCAGCCCCGAGAGCTCGGGTCCGACAAGCTCGAAGGTATAGTCGTCGAAGAGACAACCGCTATCAGCGCCGACAGTTTCCTGGGTCTGAAAGGGCCTGGATCCGATGACTCAGAGACCCAAAAACAAGTTGGAGAAGGAGTGATCGGGGCAAATATGGGGCCTGCACTCCCCCCCCCCCCCCAGAGGGTAGGGAGGCAAGAGCATCCCCATCTGCATTTGGGTCTGTAAGAACAGACGCATCATCCTATCCATATCTGCTTCGGAGATGCTTCGGGTTGACCTAGATGAAGTAGTAGAGGCAGGCCGGGAGGGCCGCCTAGAAGATAGAGGGAGACCTATCCTCCTCCTCCGGCGAAAAACAGGGTGAACGGCGCAGAGAGGAGGGGGATCCGGAGACCCTCGAGAGAGATTTTAATAGTTTTGCTGGCGGAGCCAAAGGATGAGATTCGGCCCGCCTTTTATGGGACTTATGCCCATCCTTATCCTTGTGCCTTTTCTCTCTGAGGGAAGAGGCACTAGTTTCCCCAGAGCTCAAACCCGATGAGGGAGGTTGAATCCCGGGTAGAGCTAAGGGGATAGATGGTGCCGAAGCTGCTGAAGCCCGAACGGGAGAGGAAGAAGCAGACTCCTGCGGGAGCTTTCCCGCCAGGATCAGCTTGTTCTTCCTATCCCGGAGTGCCCGGGGGTTAAAGGCCGCACAGATTTGGCAGGCCTCTGACAAATGGGCTGCCCCCAGGCACAAAACGCACCGAGTGTGGCCATCAGCTGGAGAAAGCTTGTGGCCACACTCAGTGCATTTAGAGAAAATGGCCTTAGGCCCTTCTGACATCTTTCACACACACACCCAAACACTAGGAGGAGTGAAGATAATTTAGTTTTAAATTAAACAAAAATGACCCAAAAAACTAGCAGAAGAAGCAGAAAAGGGAAACTAACACACACACAAAACTTTGAGAGAAAAATTGGTTTAAAAACCAGCAATGATCTCACCCAGCCAGGAGCTCTTCACAAGGATGTTTCTTTAGCCGCGGCAAAAAACGATCTGAGGTAATGTGGTTGGTGGTAGGGGGGAGGAGCTAGGAGCTCGAATCTTGGAAAGCTGCCGGATCGGATCAGACACCCACAGGTTGCAGATCAAATTAAGTAACTACTTCAGATCTACCTTTCACAAATCTGGAACAGCAGGTAAAATCTGGGACATGTATCAAAGCTTACTAACTATTCCAAATAGGAAGCTCCCAGTTTGGTTAAAATGTTACTCTATACTTACTAAATTTTTTTGTTTAATTAATGTGATTCAGTATTATTTACTATAGATATTACTCAAAAAATTTTAAATATATGACAGACCCCCTCAATGTGGAGCAAAGTGGAGCAGACTTTTTAAGACTGAAAATGAGGAACGTTTGTCATAATGTACACTTGAGAGGTATGCTTAGAAGGAATATTCTAAGTTGGAAGGGAAATAGAGGGGCACACCACACAACCCAAAAGGAAGAGGAGTCTTGGTGAGAGACTAGCCTGCTCACTAAGGCCTTGGGCATCTGACCTTGTCTGCATCAACCATCATCTCTTGACATTTTTAGTTTTTCTCTAGCTTTTTTTTTTTGTTTTTTTTTTGTTTTTTTTTGTTTAACCCCTTTCCAAAAAGGCCAATACAACTCCAAATTATGAAGGAATGTCAAATCAGAGAGTTTGTTATGCTCAGTGAAAGCCCAAAGGTTTCCAGTTTGTATTAGAAAACCCTCTTTGTAAATTTAGCATAATTTTTCACATCCCTTGATATTGAGGCCCAACCCTAAGCAAATTAAAGCAGATGATACATAACCTTTACCCATTTCCCACAATTTTTTATGGAGGCATTAGAGAAAGAAAAAATCCAGAATAAAGCAACTAGCCAAGTCAAATCAGTTTAAAGAAATCTTTGTAAAGAAGCCAAAAGCTATACTTGTGCTTGATATGGCAGGAAAGTGGAGATGGAGAAATACTGGCAATTTCAGTCACAAACAGATTAAAATGGTGCAGGCTATTCTCTTTTACAGGTTCCCATTTTACAGCCTCAGCGCAAGAGGCAACCTCATGCTACCCAGGGAGATCGGACTGCTTTCAAGATCTGGCAGGACAGGGGACCAACCGCCACCTACAGATTTGTCTAAATTTATCTTGTGAAGGTTCTGTAACAGTCAGCCTTTTCAACATACAGAAAGTTATCTAAATAAGCATAAAATCAGATCAGCAAACAAAATAAGAAAGCAAATCGGTATCTGGCCAAATCTGTTTTCCCTATACACTACATACAATCTCCAAGAAAAAAGGTTAAATAGTTGTACCAAAAATGAACTAAAGATGGTCAGCCTATGAGACGCTGTGGAGGTTGCAGACAATTTGATAGAATGACCTTATGGATGGCGCAGTAGTAGTGTTATCGCTTCACAGCAAGAGGTTCTCCAGTTCGATTCTCGGCTGGGGTGCCGTCTGTGCAGAGTCTGCAAGTCCTCCCTGCGCTCGTGTGGGTCTCCTCCGGATGCTCCGGTTTCCTCTCTCATTACAAAGACAGGCATCTGGAGTGTTTCTCCCCAGGCCACCACTGAAAATTGGCTTGCTCCAAGCCAGACTTTCCAGGTAAACAAATGAAAAATAAAAAAATAAATATATGACTTTTGACTACCATTCAACAGGAAAACAGGATAATCTGACCTGGGTGCAGTAATAGTGCCCCCCGCCTCCCAGTCCATTATTTGGTTCTTGGTTTTTGTTACAAATAGGCTGCCCTTAACCGATGGTACTTACCTGGTTTGTCATGCTATAATATACAACAGTTGTCTTATTAAACACAGTTTAGCTTCTTATCAAGTCCAGTAACTGTTTCAGTTTCAATTAGCAAAACATGCATCTTCAAAGAACCCACATGTGCTGGAATTATTTTTTTCACAGCATTATGAAATTAATATCCAGGTTTTCCAGCATTTCAAACATTACCCTTAACATACCAACAGATAAGGTCCCCCTGTCCTTTGCGGTTTAGAGAGTAGCAGACACCAAGCTATAGACAGTGCTTTAGCGCACCTTAAATGGCACCAGCACCCTTTCATATGCACATTGTATTTCCAATCTTAGATCGATTTCCTGCACTTTTGTCAAACATATTCAAATTCTACTTCAAACTACAACAATTGTGATTATAATCATGAAGTTAATAAATGCATGATGTATACCAGTTAAACTAGCAGAGTGAACTAAAATATAGTATTTTATTAAATTTCAATATAAAAAAAAAAGCTCTACTTTCAATGTAACCAATAATTTCCCCATCTGTTTCATCAATGACAAGACAGTCAGAGAAATGGACCTTCCAACATTCCGCAACCAGTCACCTGACAGCTGGTGCAACCTCAGATTGCACTTAATTTCATGGACCAGTATAGCTTATGAAATGAATATGAACCACATCTATTGCAAGTCTTATTTGGGGGGGGGGGGGTCTCCCTTTCTGCAGTAGCACGACAAACTGGGGAGCTGTGGTTTAATTACATTTTGTCTTTTTGTTTATACTTTCCCTTTCACTCCAGTCCATAATTATACAAGGCCATTTTTTTGGATTAGAATTCAGTGTCAGTCTTCCTTATCACTAAATGCTCAAGTCATAGGTACTTCTGATAGTGTAATGCTAGACTTGTGCAAACAGCTGTAGTTGTAGGAATCTGCAATAAACACCATCATCAGTGTTGAGACTGCCAGGTACACAGAACTATTCCAAGCTGTTATTTTCATGCAAGTCTTCCACATGGTGCACTGTCAATATAGAATGACCCACTTCTTAACCAAAGGAAGAGAGAAATCAAAAAACTTTGTGGGGAAAAAAAACTGAGATGATCTGGTGTTTCATATTGCTGAATGTATTATCTGTTTATAGGTTCATAGGTGTGTACTAGGCTAATGGCCCTAGAGCATTTACAAGCCTAACCCATAGGATTACCCCGGCATCAAGCCACCAGACATTAGTTTCCTGTGCCTCTGTCAAGTAGAGCCATTGGAGTGATCCTCGGGCTGAATTTTCTATTTCCCATCCACTCAAGATTTTTCTTGAAGAGGGCCAGTGAGGTGCTCTGTTTGACATGTATGGGAAGTTATTCCACAGCATGTGCAGTCTCTGGGTTATAAACCTGTCCTTCCAGCATGTTCTGTTGATTGTGGTAATGAGGTGGAGGTCTCCGGAGTGTGTGGTGCAGAGGGATTGGGATTTCTTTATAGGTTCATAGGTTGGTACTAGGCTATCAGCCTTGGGGCCTATACAAGCCTAGCCCTAACAATTCCCTGGCTATTTCTTCCCACAATATTTACTTCACTGGACCCCTGCATAGCAGACTGACGTGGTCACCGGGGTAAATTTCCAATCTCCCATCCAGTCAAGATTCCTTTCGAAGAGGGCCAAGGAAGCACTCTGACATGTATGGGCACAGTCTATTCCAGAGTATGGGGAATCTCTGGGTCAGGAACCTATCCCTCCAGCATGTTTTGCTCATGGTGAGGACAACGTTAAGGTCCCTAGAGCATGTGGCTCTGATGGATTGGGATTTCTTTAAGTCTAGCATATCCAACAGCTCTGGGTTTGACATGGCCTTGTATGTTAAGTAGAGATAGTCTCAGAGTAGACTATATGCGACAGAAAATAGCTGGAGTTTTTGTAAATCGGTCAGCATAGGGCATCTGCTTTAGGCCTGTGATACTTTTAGTGAGGTGTTTCTGCGGCCTTTCCAGTTGTTGCAGATGTCTTGTGAGGTACATACCAAACAGGGCATTGTACTCTGATGCGTCTAATGAGGGATGACTAGAGTGGGACAATGACCTCCTTTTTTCTGGATGAAACGCCCTTAGTGATTAGATGTGCCACATAGGATTTCCTGAATGTTGTGGCGATGTGGTTATCTAAGGGGAGACCACTATCCACCTGTGTTAAAGTCTCTCATCACACGTTTGGTGTTTAGTGCACTGCCACCTATGTGGTAATTCATGGGTACATGGTTTTTCCCAAAGGGGATAACTATACACTTCTTGGCATTGAGCTTGAGCCCATGGCTCTGGCATCAAGCATCTGTTTCAGTAAGACCCTTTCTGTAGAATATCCACATAATTTGGGGATTCAATAAAGGCTCCCAGTTTGCAGTCATCTACAAACTTTTGTTAGTCAAAGTCCCTTGGTGTTGGCCTGTACTTCAGAGAAGTAGATGCCAAACAAGAGAGTGGTCCCAGGACTGAACCCTGAGGTACTCCACTTGTCTGGAGCTGGATTTGGAGTCGGCTACGTTTACAGTGTGGTTTCTGTCAGTAAGCCAGTTGGCAACCCATCAAGTGACGTAGGGATTTATGCTCAGCTTAGTAAGTTTATCTATGATTCCAGAGTGGGGGATGGTGTCAAAGGCCTTGGCGAGGTCCAGATAGGCTGTGTGGACTGCCTTACCCTCATCCATAGCTCTGGAGACTGATGCAAAGACGTCAACCAGGTTCAGGATACACAATTGGCCCTTTACAAACCCAAACTGGGTGGGGTACAGTGTTTGAAGGTTGCCAATGTCTTTGTTTATAAGTTCCATGATAATCCATTCCATGGCCTTGCAGATCAGGTTTGTCAGACTGATGGGATGTTAGTTTCCAGGATCCAAGGTGGATCCCCCCTTGTGGAGTGGGATAACTGTACTGGTGTGAGACTCAGTGGGCATAAAGCCTGAGGTGAGGCTATGATTAAACAATGACACAAGTGATGTGCCAGTTCATTTTGTATTTCATGTAGTACACAGCCAGGGATGTCGTCTGGTCCCATGGATGCTGTATTCTTAGCTTTGGAGTGCGCGTTTTTTTTACCTGTGTGGCCTTGATTACTGGAATTTGGCACTTTCTATATTGAGATGGGCACTTTAGGGGGTGAAGTTGGCACTGAATCGATCTGCCAGGATATTGGCAATGTCCTTGGGATCATAGTTAATGTCATTTTGTTGCAACTCAGAGCAGATCTGAGCATTGCCATTTAGATTCTTGACAGCTATAGAATGCCTTGTGGTTGTCTTTGGAATCTTTGGCAATTTTATTTTCTTAACTAGCTTTGGAGGATTTTATGAGGGATCTCAGCTTCTTACTGAGGCTTGTAAAGAAGTTTTTTGCATCCTGGGATTTTCCTCTTTTCTGCAACAGTTTCTTCCTTCTGTTGCATAGTTTGTTTATAACAGGGGACCACCAGATTGGCTTCTTTTTTTGGAGGAGAGCATCTAGGTTCTAGTTGGGATGCCATGATTCATGCATGAGTGGATGTGCTCGTACAGTGCTTTAGTGTAGGATTCGTCAGTTGAACTTTTCAGTTCCCGTCTGCATGGGTGTCAAAGTTGGTTACTTCTGACTTGAGTAGCATGAAGTTGGCCCTGGAGAAATTTATGGATGTTTCCTTACTGGGGGGTGGAGGTGAGATGTGGATGTCAAAGGTGATTAGCTTATGGTCAGACCTAACCAATGAGGGGGTGACCACTGTTGTGGAGCATAGATTTCCCACACTGGTAATGGACCAGGTCCAGGATATTTGAGCCCCTGGTGGGACTATGGATTAGTTGATCCAGGGCGTTGGGATTTACGAATTCCAAGAACCGCTGGGCAAACATGCTGGTATAGGAGTCGTTTTCCCAGTTAATGGCAGGGTAGTTGAAACCACCCAGTATTAGGGTGTTTGGCTGTACCTAAACGTCTTCCAGTATGTTTAGAAAGGTGTAGAGAGAATCTTGGGGCATGGTGGGGGATCTGCAGCAAGCTACAATTTGGATTGCAGTCTTACCTAGCAATTGTTGCACCTGGAGAATTTCAGATGCACTGTGTTGGGCAACTAGCCTGGAGGTGTGAATATTGACACTCCTCCACCTTTAGTATTTCAGTCCTGGTTTGATGGCCAAAAAAAGTGTGGTAAGAGTTGTAGCCTGGTATTGCAGGGGTGCTCTCTGGAACCCTGAAACAGGTCTCCGTTACTGCACAGATATAGATGTTCTCCATTTTTAGGGGTGCCTCGAGAGTGCATTTTGAGGTTTAGACTTCTGGCATTTAGTAGCATTACCTTCAGATTTTGCATACTTGTACCGATTACAGTGGTTGTTTTGTCCTTTTGAGCCTTGCCTAAAAAAAGGCACTATACGGGTGGCAAGAGCCATAGCCAGTAACCCGAATCCCAGGGGCGACAGGTGCAGACCATCTCTGGCAAAGCATCGTGGTTTGTCGATTATGGAGTCCCAGACGGACAGATACTGGATCCCCCTTTGAATGACACCAGCTTAGCTAATTGTTGAAGTCAATCATTCTGTTCTTATACTGTGGTATAATTCCGGGCAAAGGCAGGATGCTACTCAGGGCTAGGGTCCTACCTGCCTGGACCACATGATCCGAGAGCTCTTTCATGTAGTCCAGGAAGGTACGCGTCTCAAGTCATTTAGTCCAACATGGACAATGAGAGTCATATTTGTATTTTTGTGGAGTGACTTGAGTAAATGCGTTGTGACGAATCCTGGCACCAGACAGTCAGCGGACTGTAATTTTCCTTGTTCAGCCTGGTGAGTGGGACATCAGTGTGCCTGATTAGAGAGTCAACTATGACTAAAGTGTTTGGTACGTTGTCTTGCATTAGGGGCTGTTGTTGGGTGGCACACTGGTGTTGCAAGCTATGTGATACTTTGGCTGTGATTGGCATTTGTTTGCGTTTCAGCTTCAGAGGTCCTTGTTGCTTGGGCAGGTTAATGTTAAGAGCGTCCACATATGTCAGTTTAGTGTTGCTATGTGTGGGTGTTGGTAGTGAGGGTTTTGAAGGGCTATGTGTTGCTTGAGGTGTAGTGCAGTTGTTAACCTTATCCTCTTGATTGTCTAGCACAATCTTGGCTGGAGAGAGCTTTACTTCCAGTTTGGCTATGTAAGTGCATCTCTCGCAGGTTGTAGTGTTGGGTGGTAGGAGGAGAGGGTTATCTGTGTACATGAGGCAACTGCTGCATTGCCCCAGTATGCCCAGATTCACCAGGTGGACAGGAGAAAATCACCGGAAGCTCACCCTTGGACATGCTTGGTTAGGTGCTTTTTTTCTTTTTTAAAAGTAAAGAGCTGTTTTCCCTTACCTTCGCATAGGCTGTTTAGTGCCTGTGATTAATTTCTCCATATTATCAAGGAGAGTGGAGTGCTTGTATCAGTTTAAGGCTTCCTAGTGCTTTCCAGCAGGTTTTAGAGCAAGTGCTAGTCACAGGGACTCCAACCAGAAAGAGTCCGGAATCAACGCACTCTGCTCCTACTCTCACCAAGATCAGAATACAAGCAGATTCCAAGCTGTCACCTATAAATCCGTTATTAAGCTTTCTGGTGATCAGCAGTCTCCAGGAAATAATGTAACTGCACTCCTTCTCTCACCAGGAGAAAACAGAAGCACTAATCCCAAGATGACTACTGAGAGGCAGAATGTGGGCTCTACAATAACTGGTGGTCTTGCAACAGATGCTTAAAGGCAAGATGAAAAAAATGGTTTATCCTAAACATTGCAGTGTGCACTGTAAAACTTAGAGGTGAAAGTAGGTAACTTAAGTTTTACCCGTCTAAAAATTTAAGTTTTAGTGGAGTGTCACTTTTTAAAACAGCAAGCTAGATTGAAAGAGGGTAGTCACTTTTGTATTCTGGTACTATGGAATACAATAGGATGGCCAATAAACTTAAATAGTTGAAGGGGAGTGATTTCATAAAATGATAACTTTGTGCTTACTCACACAAGCCAGTAAAAGCAGAGGGGAAATGAGATATATGGTCAAATTAACATAAGGGGCAGGCAACCAGAAAGACAGTGGTGTTTAACACAACTTTAACTGGGTGGGAAAAATTATTTCTGCCTGACTCAAGACAGAGCTGTGGTCTCTTTTCAAGTTTTAATATGCAATTAAAAGCAGAATAAAAGTAAACCACAAGGTAAAGAAAACAAATCACAGTATTCACAATAGATCTGTAGACTTGCAAGGAACCACCACGATGCACAATGCGACGATTTATTGAGAGAGAGAACAAGCGCTTTCACGCACTAACCTAGTGCGCTTCCTCAGGTTACAATGCATAAGGTAGATCCTAGTCCTTATATACAACACATATCCACCCTAATTAATCAATTAAGTCAATCAACTTAGTATTTTTCATCAGCATTTAAAGAGACGGCCAGATTTCTGAACCATCTATACTATTTCAACAAACGCTTGTAAAAACATACATTTAATTACACATACACATTCATTGTAATATAAATTACAGACTCTACTATCTCTATATATTTAAAATACAAAGTGCATAAAAACAATAATAAAATAGCGACCTAATTCTATATGGATTCCTAATGAATCAGGATCCAGCACACATAGATATATATAAAACAATTTGAGCTACACATACAAACACAGAACTACAATTGAGGTACATCAATTAAAATAAAAATAAAAACCTTACACAAATATCTAAGCCTGCTCATTATAAACTAAGTAACATCATTAAGTATACTCAAAGACTGATAATATTAAAGTGACTTCATATATTACCCAGTAGGGCAGGCTTAATACTTATGGCTGAATTCAAGCCTGGTTCCATGTGCGCCCTAAGGTTAAGTATCCACTTCAACTCACTCAACTCAAGGGCACCCACCATATCCCCTTCTCTCCTATTGTGATGCAGCTGCTGCAGAACCCTAAACTTAAAAACATGTGACGGAAACTGTTGGCAATGTCTGGACAACACATTGGTGGTATTTCCTTTCCTGATGTCATACACGTGATTATAAATTCGGTCCTTGAACAGACGCGTGGTCATGCCCACATAGTAGGCCCCACAGGGTTCACATAGAGCTAAATAAATAACACTGGCCGTATCACATGTCGCATAGAACTTTGGTTCCAATACTATGCCTATATTTGCAAGTTCAAGTCTCTTAACACCGGAAATGTATTTACACACACAACATTTCCTACATGGAAAGGTGCCTTGTCTATAGTTAACCCTGATGTCAATGGGTTTGATCTCCACCTTCTCCTTACATAGTAGTCTCTTCAGATTCAGACAGTTATTATATCTGAAACTTGGCCTATCACCTATTATTTCAGTATTCACAATAGAAAAAGGTAATAAAGTAATGTAAAATACAACAAATAAAAGCAAACTAAACTTTCCCTCACAGAAAAGTGTAGCAGAGTCTGGGTGAGCCTTTCTAGCATTTCGAACAGAGCTGGGTCAGACATGGCTTTGTAAGTCAAGCAGAGATTGTCTCTAAGTAGGCGATGTGAGACAGAGAAGAGTTGGAATTTTTTTGAGTTTGCCATTGTAGGACAAGTCTTTTAACACCTAGGATCATCTTTGTGAAGTACTTTTGCGGCCTCTCCAGTTGTTGCATGTGTCTAGTGAGGTACATGTCAAATGGGGCGTTGTACTCTGACTGGCCTAATGAGGGAAGAGGGGGATGAGAAGGGTAGTAAAGTTGGGACTGCCAATCCAGACCAATCATTACAGTAAGTACATACATTTTGTGTATGGGCTTTAGTTCCACACACACTACCAGCTGACAGTCCCACACACCCAGAATAATGGTGGCACCAGAGGCCCGAATGTGGTGATCACATCCAGTTTGTAGTGTCTTGCAAAGTTATTTAGCTATGGCCAAGTAATCAGTACACAAATATCCACACACTTCTAAATAATGTCACTGAAGTGGTCACTGCCCTGAAAGAACAAGCCCTTGGTTCACAGGATAATGTTCTGCATTTATTGCTACAAAATTTAATACAATTCAAAAACCATTTAGACCAAATTAATTTCAAACACCTGTGTGCCCAATACGTTTTCAGATTGTGATACAAATGCCGTAATCTTTTTTTCAATCCCTTCACTTAGTCAAGACAAAATCTAGTCAGAGAACCTATGCAACAGCTTCACTAGAAATGGATTTGTAACAATACTGGTAAACAATGGCCTGGTTTAAATTTGTCTTGGTTGAAACCTTAAGCATCAAAATCATATGGAGATCAAACGAGGAGGATGAAACAACAAAACTAGAAGTTATGTACTCACCATAACGTTCCATCCGAGTAGGTACTTCATTTGTCTGCAACCTGTGGGTCTCTGATCCGACCGGCAGCTTTCCAAGCTTCAAGATCAGAGCTCCTAGCTCCTCCCCTCTACCCATAATCCCCTGTCACCACCACCACTACCTCAGATCGGTTTTGCTGTATCACCTGATAAACCTGTAATTAAACAGGTTCAGTTATTATCAAGAATCATAAATGATCCTAGAAACCCGATACAGGTTAGGGGGATGGCAGGGGGGGATGGGTGCAGACAAATGAAGTACCTACTCAGATGGAACGTTATGGTGAGTACATAACTTCTAAATCTGAAGTAGTTACTTCATTTGTTCTGCAACCTGTGGGACAGAGTCCCCAGCTACCTAAACAAAAAAAAAACCTGGGTGGCCTATGGAAGAATATTCCGAAGCACCGGAGCCAAAGGACGCCCTGCTTCTAGATATGTCCAGCTTATAATGAGAAATAAACGTATGAGCAGAAGACCAAGTGGCTGCTGAACATATGTCGTCCAATGGCATCCTGGACCAGAAGGCTGTAGACGTTGCGATGGACCGTGTGGAATGTGCACGAATTTTAAATGGGGTTGTTTTGCCAGATGCCTTGTAAGCCTGAGAAATACATTGACAAATCCAATTAGCCAGGGTCACTTTGGATATAGGTTTCCCAATGGATGAAGGAGCAAATGACACGAACAGTTGATCAGCCTTACGAACGTCTTTGGTCCTGTGCAGGTAAAAACGCAACTGTCTATGTACATCTATAGTGTATGCAACATGTATTCTCCCTTATTATGAAAATTCTTGAAAAACACTGGCAGATTGATAGTCTGATTGATATTTGCCACAGATGCCACTTTTGGTAAAAAAGACGGGTTATTCCTGAGAGAGACTCTGTCATTGTGAAAAATAAGGTAGGGAGGTTTCATGCACAAAGCTTGGAGCTCTGAAACCCTTTTAGCTGAAGTTATGGCTACCAAGAATGCCGTTTTCCAGGACAGAAAATTAAGAGGTACAGAAGCTGCAGGTTCAAAAGGAGGTTTCGTTAAGGCTTGCAGAACAAAGAAGTCCCAAGGGGGAGTCACGGATTTCACAGGTGGCTTGAGAAGGAAAATGCCACGCAGGAATGTCTTACACAATTTTGTAGACGCTAGGGATCCTAAATCAGTCTCCCACATGAAAATGGGATATTGCTGCCAACTGTACTTTCACCGTTGAAGCACTGGCCCCTTGTTCAAATATCATGGACAAAAAATCCAAGACTGTAGGAATCGGAACAGTAAAAGGGTTGAGACCCTGACTGTTAGCCCAGATAGAAAATAGTTTCCACTTGCTATTATAGATTTTCCTGGTGGATGGTTTATGAACCGCTACCAGAATAGTTTTCACTGGTAACGAGACACCGGGGAGTCCTTCCCATTAGTGGAACTGATCAACCAAGCCACGAGCTTGAGGTTTACCAGGTTCAGTGTTGGGCACCCTGTTGGGTGCGAGATCAGATCTGGAATGGGATCCAGGATTAAAGGGGAGGAGAGACTGTGAGACCGCAGGTATGGAAACCAGTTTTGACGAGGCCAGAATGGGGCTATGAGGATAATTTTGCTCCCCAACCGTGCGGCTTTCTGAATGAACTTCGCCATGAGCGGAAGCGGGGGATAAGCATAGAGTAGACCGGGAGGACAAGCATGAATCAGAGAGTCTCTGGGGCTCTCCCCTTCTGGGGAAGAATTGCGAAGAACTCGCTGCATTTTGTGTTTTGAGTAGCAAAGAGATCACAGCGAGGCCAACCCCACTTGTGGAAAATCTCCTTCGCAACTTTCGGATTGAGACACCACTCGTAAGGACTGAGAATTACTCGACTCAATTTGTCCGCCAGGATGTTGGATCGTCCTGGAATGTGTGTTGCTATCAGAAAAAGGTTGGTGGATATCGCCCATTCCCAAACTCTCATGGCTTCTCGACAGAGGGTAGGATCTGGTTCCCCCTTGTTTGTTTATATATCAGACCACTGACATATTGTCTGTCTGTACTGCAATCGTTCCTAGAGGTAAAAGGTCTTGGGACAGCCTGCAACGCTAGAAGCACCGCCCTCATCTCCAGAACATTTATGTGCAAGGCAGTCTCCAACAAAGGTCCACGTACCTTGGATGTTTCTGCCCAAACAATGCCCCCCCCCACCCTAGGCGAGAAGCATCCGTGGTTAACGTGGCCTGGGGAGGGGGAATCACAAAGGGTCTCCCTTGCCTGAGTTCTGGGGAGTGAAGCCACCAAAGGAGGGATTCCCTGCAAACCCTGCTCAGGGGAATGGGAGTATTCAATGGATGGTGTAACAGTGACCATTGAACTTGGAGTGTCCACTGTAATATATGCATCCTTAGGCGAGCATGGAGAGGGAGGCCGATAGCCGCTGCCATCGAGCTTAGTGCTCTCAGGACCAACTCCACCGGCGGAGCTTTGGTGCGAAGAAGAGCCAAAACTTGGAGTGAGAGGCTGGACAGCCTGTCAGAGGTCAAGAAGGCCCGAGAAGATCGGGAATCCAGCCTGGCTCCTATGAAATCTAATGCTTGCACAAGATGAAGAAAAGACTTTGGTATGTTGACTGAAATGCCCAAACTGTCGGCAAGAGACAGAACATAGTCCCTCACGATACAAAGTGGATGCCTGTTGGTTGCTGTGATGAGCCAGTCTAGGTACGGAAAGACCCTTATGCCCTAAAGCCTCAGGTGGGCCGCAACCACTGCCATGACTTTGGTACACCCTGGGGGCTGAGGTGAGTCCGAACGGAAGGACCCTGAACTGGTAATGAATGGCCCCTAGCCGGAAGTAGAGGAACCTCCTGGACCGTCTGTCCATTAGAATGTGGTAGTACGCGTCCTTGAGGTCTATCGAGCACATCCAGTCGTTCTCCTGCATTAAGGGGAGAATAGATTGCAGAGTGACCATCCGGAACTTTTCTTTGGGGACAAACATGTTCAGGGCGGACAAGTCTAGAATGGGCCTGAGGTCCCCCGTCTTTTTTGGCACTAAAAAGAACCTTGAGTAGCAGCCAGATCCGGATTGGTCTGGGGGGACCCGCTGGATGGCTCTTTTTCCTAACCAATTTGAAATCTCTATGGTCGCTGCCTCTCTGATTGGGTGGGACATCGGGGAGGCGACCACCTGAGGGAGGACAAAATAGGAAGGGAATTTTGTAGCCTTCGGATACAATTCGGAGCACCCATCGATCGTTCGTGATGGACTCCCACATTGACAGGTGCTTCGTTAAACGCCCCCCAACTGCCTCCAGAGCTGGACAGTCGGGTAAGCCCTCAGGGCTGCTGCTCGGGTCTCTCGGAGAAAGGCTCCCTAGACCCGCAGTTACACGGTCCCCCTCTGCCTCTGGGCCGGAGTCCACCCTGCCCCCCTCTGCATCTGGAGAGCACGGAGTCCGAAGCTGGATAGGATTGCTGAGACTTGCGGAACCACAGCTTCTTTTGCCCCCTCTGATTCCTTGAGAAGGAACATTGGGGGCTCGAGAAGCGGACTCAGACAGCGTCTTCCCGTCCTTCTCGCTTTGGACTAGTGTATCATGTATGGTATTGCCAAAAAGCGAAGAGCCGTCAAAGGGTGCATTCGCGAAGGACACCCTGAAAGGTTCTGAGAAATTACAAAGGCAGAGCCAGGCGTGGTGTCGCAAGACACCTGCCCCGCTGGCCCTTGCGGCTCCCTCCGTAAAATAACACAGTAGCCACATGGACGTATTTGAGATGGACTTGGGTGGCCATACGAGTAGAGAGCAATGTTTTGTCCTTGACCGACATGGACTCTGGTGGAGCTGCAGTGTATTCCTTGATCAAATCCCATTGCAGCCTGATGACATGCGCCATATAATTCAGCTCCCTCACTAAGAAGGTTGCTGAAGCAAAGGTCCACTTCCCTATACGGTCTAGCGCCCGGGACTCCTTGTCCGGCGGGTGGACCATGGAGCCCTCCTGGGAAAGTTCTCTCAGTGGCAGCAGCCACCAACATGGCATCAACTGGAGACCCTTTAGTCTAAGCCTGCCTATCTGAAGGGGGGGCTAAGGATTTTATCCGGCCAGCGTGGGATAGGCTCCACGGTGTCGGGCTCCTTCCAAGCCCTGGTAGTCAGGAGATCTACCAGGGGATCTGCCGGTGGGGACACCCAGGAGGTAGATGGGCCCGCTTCAAATACCTCCAGAAATACGGACTCATCCGAGGAAGGTTTTTGAGCAGACCACCCCCCCCCCCAATATGCAACATTTCCATGATGTCTCCAAAGGAGACATCCTCGGGGGGTGACCTTGGGGAACCTTCCCTTTCCTCTAAGTCCGTATCTGTGGTGATAGACTTGGGGAGTCCATGTGCCTCCTTTTACACGTCCGTTTACTAGGCACCTCTTCTGTGGGAGTCCATGTGCCTCCTTTTACACATCCGTTTACTAGGCACCGCTTCTGTGGGACTATCAGAAGAGGGCTAGTCAACGGCCTCTTGTTCCTCCGAGGGAACCAACTGGAGGGTCTGAGCAGGCTGTCCTGATGGAAGGTAGACCCGTATGCAGTGAGGGAGCGGAAGGATCCAAAGCCCTGGTCTGGGACCTGGAAGACTTCGACAGTACCCTCTCCACTACCTCGAACACCGAGGGAGAACTACTTTTTTCCGGCCCCGAGAGCAGTCTCCTCGGCTCCGAAATAGGGATCGGGGTCGGAGCCAAAGCAGTCTGATCCGAGAGGGAGGTGCTCTCCGACATAGGAGGCGCTGAAGAGGCACCCGCTCCCACGGATCCGACGCCCGGCCCACGGCCCCGAGAACTCTGATCCGAGATGCTCGAGGGTATGGTCGGCGTAGAGAAGGCTTGGGGCGCCGGCAAAACCCCGGCTCCGAAAGGGCCTGGATCCGAAGACTCCAAAACCTGGATCCGGGTTGAAGGAGAAATCGGGGCAAATATTGAAGCTGCACTCCCCCCCCCCTGTGGGGGGGGGGCAAGAGCACCCCCCATCTGCATTTGGGTCTGCAGAAACCGACGCATCATTCTGTCCATATCGGCTTCAGAGAGAGACCTAGTAGATCTAGACTACCTAGAGGGTGATCGGAGCTCCTCCTCCAGCTCCGGCGAGAAGGAAGAGGATCGGAGCCGAGAAGGAGAAGGTCTGGACACCCTCGGGGGCGATTTAGCAGTCTTCGATGGCGGAGCCGAGGGATGAGGCTCAGCTCGCCTCTTATGTCGGTGCTTCTCCCTAGAAGGAGAAGACTGAACTTCCCTCGTACTCAAGGCAACAGTGGGAGGTTGAGTCCCAGCCTGAGTCGAGGGAGTTAAGGGTGCCAAAGCTACCTGGGCAGCCTGCACCTTGGAGGGAGAGGAAGAGGCCTCCTTCGGGGGAAGCAATCCCGTTCCTCCTGTCCCTCACAGTCCGGGGGATGAAGGCTGCGCAAACCTGGCAGTCTGAAGACAAATGTGCAACCCCCAGGCATACAACGCACTGAGTGTGGCTATCAGCTGGGGAAAGCTTACGGCCACACCCAGTGCACTTAGAAAAAAAAGCCTTATGGCCTTCGGCCATTTTCCTAACACACACACTCACGCCCAACAAGGACGCAGGCGACCTTCAAACTTTTGACCTGACCCAGTTTGGTTTCATCAAGGGTAGAACTTATTCTTAAAGTCCACCAGGTTTAATGAGCATCACCAAAGCCCTGGATGAGAGCAAAACAGTACATACTAGCTTGATATCACCAATGCTTTTGACTCAATCCCCAAACTCTGGGATTATTGAGAAACTCTCCCAACTGGGAATTAACCCAAACGTCACTAGATGGGTAGCCAACTGGCTCACCAACAGAACACACACTTTCAAAGTTAGGGAGTCTACCTCCACCAGTAGACCAGTTACCAGTGGAGTACGACAAGATCTGTGCTAGGCCCTCCAGTGTTTGGAATCTTATTTTTCTGAGGTCCAGGTAAATGTAGATGGCCTATGGCTTACAAAGTCTGCAGATGACTGCAAAGTGGGTGCAATCAAGTCCCCCATAATTGTAAATATATTACGGAAGAGGCAGACTCAATGATTAGTTTTAGTCTGTAACTTTGGCAACAAATGCAAAAAACACCTCATTATCCCCTTTGGCAAGAAGTAGCCCCTGCTAATTACAATACAGACAGCACCCCTCTAAGCACAAACTCGGTGGTTTGAGACTTGGGAACACAGGTTGATAGCAATTTAAACTTCGATCACCACATGTCCATGGTGGTAAGGAAAGCCTTCTACTTTGTGCATCTAATAAATAAGGGCATCACAAAGACTAAGAAGGTTACAACTTCACTGTACTCAACCCATATCAGACCACTAATGAAGTACAATGCTCCCTTCTGTACATATCTCAGACACCTGCACCAGCTGGAGAAACTACAGAGGTTTCTAACCAAGGGAATCCAGGGCCTCCAAAATGTGACTTGCATTGAAAAGACTGAAAGTCCTGTCACTGTACTCTTATCACACTGGGTGCTGCGAGGAGACCTGTGCCTGGACTACAGAGCAGTCTCTGACACTGCTTTAATGGAAATGCTGCACATCCACAAATCAAATGGGCTAAGAGTCCCTCACTCCAGGGATCTCAACCTAGCCTGTCACATTAACAGAACACGTTAGAGATAGATACATCTCCCAGAGATCGCCACTCCTCTAGAATAAGCTCCCATTTCATCTGAAGCAGAGCTCCTCAATGACCCTATTGAAGTGCAACATTGGCAATTGAATGGGTGACCATATATTCACCCCAGGGTTCATTCTAGGCTATCTGCCCTGGGGCATTTATAAGCCTAGCCCGATTGTGTTTGGCTTACACCACCCCTTGATTTGAGTATATTGTGCCCTTTTTAAAGTTTAGTTTACTGTGCCTCTGTCTAATAGTGACACAGAAGTAATCCCCGGGACAAACCTACGATCCCCCACCCACTCAAGATTCTTCTTGAAGAGGGTCAGTGAGGTGCTCTGCCTAACATGAATTGGAATTCTATTCCAGAGCGAAGGGAGCCTCTGGGTTATGAATCTGTCCCTCCAGCATGTTCTATTTATTTCTGTGCTGAGGTTCAAGTCCCTCAAGTGCGTGGCTCTAAGGGATTTAGATTTACTGAGGTGGAGCATGTCCATTAATTCTGGCTTTATATGTCAGGCATAGATCGCCTAGAAGTAGGCGATATGCAACAGAGTAGAGCTGGATTTTTTTTAACAGAGCAGCATATGGCATCTGTTTGAGTCCCTTGATCCTCCTGGTGAGGTACTTTTGGGGTCTTTCTAATTGCTGCAGGTGTCGGGTAAGGTACATCCCAAAGGGGGCATTGTATTCTATGATGGGCCTGATGAGGGATGAATAAAGGGGCACGATTACCTCTCTTGATCTAGATGCGAATCCTTTCATGATGAGGTGGGCTATGTAGAAGGTCTTTCTGACCACTTTGGCAATGTGGTTGTCAAAGGAGAGATTGCTATCAACTTGGGTCCCTAGATCCCTAATTACTTTCTCTGTACTTAATGGGTTACCACCTATGTGGTAATTTGTGGGCACATTGTTTTTGCTAAAGGGTATGACTATACACTTTTTGGCATTTAGCTTTAGACCATGGCTCTGGCACCAGTTATCTGTCTCTGCGAGACCTTTTTAAAGGATGTTTGCATCAGCTGGAGAGTCTATTATGGCACCCAATTTGCAGTCATCTGCAAACTTGGTGAGCCATAGTCCTCCGTTGGCCTGTACCTCAGAAAAGTAAATACCGAACAAGAGAGGTCCCAGGACAGAACCTTGTGGGATGCCACTTGTGACCGGTTTCGAGTCTGACATGGCTCCAGCAACTCTGACTCTGTGGGTTCTGTCTTTGAGCCAGTTTGCGACCCATCTTGTGACATAGGGGTTTATATTTAGGCTGGATAGCTCATCTATGATGCCAGAGTGAGGTAGTGTGTCAAATGCCTTTGCGAGGTCCAGATAGGCTGTGTGGACTACCTTCCCTTCATCTATGGCCTTGGTGACTGTTTCAAAGTAGTCGACCAGGTTCAAAAGGCAGGATCTGCCCTTGACAAAGCCAAATTGGGTAGGATCTAGTGTCTGTAGGTCCCCAATGGCTTTGTTTATGAGTTCCATGATGATCCTCTCCATAGCCTTGCAGACTAGGCTAGTCAGGCTTATGGGGCGATAGTTTCCAGGGTCCGCAGAGGCACCACCTTTGTGGAATGGGACCACTGTTGCTGTACGCCATTCTTTGGGCACATATCCTGTAGTGAGGCTGAGATTGTACAGCAGTTTTACTTGAGGGATTAGTTCTTGGAGTTCATGTAGGACGCAACCCGGGACGCCATCTGGTCCCATGGAAGCAGTGTTTTTTTGCTTTGGAGAGGATGGCCTTCACCTGAGCATCAGAGATGTTTGGGAGGCTGCACTCTGCTGGGATAGATACTTGCTCTTTTGGGGGGGGGGGGGGGGAGAAGTTTGCACTGAACCTGCCTGCCAGGATATTGGCGATGTCTGTGGGTTCAGTGTATTTTTTGTCGTTTAGAATAAACTCAGAACAAGTCTGGGAGTTGCATCCTAGGTTCCCAACATAACTGAAAAAAGCCTTATGATTGTCTTTAGTGTCCTGTGCAATTTTTCTCTCGAAGCTAGCCTTGGAGGATTTTATGAGGGATCTTAATTTTTTGCTAGTACTGATCAGAGATGCCTTCCCTTTTAGGGATTTTGCTCTATCATGTAGTAGCTTCCTCCTTCTGTTGTACAATTTATTTATGGCTGGAGTCCACCAGACTGGACGCCTGCCTTTGGATGATTGGGTCTCGATTTTGTTTGGGATAGCATGATCCATGCATTCCTGGAGATGTCCGTAGAATGCGTTTATATAGGATTCTGCAGTTTGGGCTGTAGTTTCCACTGGCCCTGGGGCCTTGAAGGATTCCACTTCGGTTTCGGGATGTGGATATCCAGTGAAATTAATTTATGGTCCGATCTTACCAATGAGGGATATACATCTGGTATGGAGCATAGAGCCCCCATGTTGGTAATGATCAGGTCTAGTATGTTTTCCCCTCTTGTGGGAGTGGTGACTAGTTGTTCCATAGCATTTGAGTTTATAAATTCCAGGAACCTTTGGGCTAAGATGCTGGGGCTTGAGTAATGCTCCCAAGTCCATGTTTGGGTAGTTGAAGTCACCCAATATAATGGTGTTCGGAGAGATCTTCATGTTCTCCAATGTTTTCAGGAAAGCAGAGTGGGATTCCTGACTGAGAGGGTGGTCTGTAGGATGCTATAAACTGAAAAGCAGTCTTGCACATGGATGGTCTCCGATACTTCGTGCAATGCCACTAACCTGGAAACGTGGATATCCTTGATAAATATGGAAACTCCCCCTCATTTTGTGGTTCGGTCCAGGTTTTGGGGCCGAAAAGCACGATATGAGGTATAACCTGGTAGTGCTGGGGTGCTCTCTGGAGCCTTGAACCAGGTTTCTGTCACTGCACAGATATCAATGTTCTCCATACTGAGGAAAGCTTCGAGTGCATGCATCTTGAGGTTAATACTTCTGGCATTTAGCAGCATTACCCTTAGTTTCTTGTTCCTTGTGCTGTCTATAAAGGTAGGTTTGACTTTTGAGCCTTGCCTAAAAAAGGCACTATGGGGGTGGCAAGAGCCTTTGCCAATATCCGAAAGCCCAGGGGTGACGGGTGCAAGCCGTCCCTAGCGAAGCAACGTGGCTCGTCGAGCATGTCATCCCAGGCTGACAGACACTGGATCCCCTTTGAATGACACCAAAATTTTAGCCAATTGTTAAAATCGATCATTTTGTCTTTATACTGTGGCATCATTCTAGGTGAGGGTAAGATGCTGCTCAAGGTCAGGGTCATACCGGCCTGGGCTACATGATCAGAGAGCTCCTCTATGTCTCTTTTCATGTAGTCGAGGGAGGTACGTCTCAGGTCATTCACGCCAGCATGTACAATGACAGAGTCATATCTGTATTTGCTTTGGAGTGACCTGAGTGCTTGCGTTATGTGGCGGATCCTAGCACCAGACAGGCAGCTCACTGTATCCTTCTCTTTATTCAGCCTGGTGAGCGGGACAACAGTGTGTCTGACAATAGAGTCACCTATTACAAGAGTATCAGGTGAGTTATTCAGCCTTATGGGCTGTGACTGCTTGGCACACTGACTGTGTGCTGTGTGTTGTACAGGTTTTGTTTTGGGGTAGCGTTTGCTTGGATGTCCGCTTTGGAGGTCTCTGTTGCTTAGGTAGATTTTTATTTAGAGCCGCAGGGTATGTTTTTGTGTTTTTATGTGTTTGATTCACTGTTGTGGTGGGACTATGTGATACTGGAATTGTGTTGTGTGAGGTTACCTTCTCCTCCTGACTGGTTACACCAGTTTTGAGATGAGAGCTCAGGCTCCAGTTTGAGCATCTCACATATATTTGAACCTGTTTGGAAGAGGAGAGGGTTGTCCGTGTACATGAGACAGTTGTAACATTGCCTCAAAATTCCCAGATTCACCAGCTGGACTGGAGAGGAAACCATTGACTGACCTTTGGACATGCTAGAGTAATATAGGGAACTGAATTAAAACGGACCAATAGGGGACAAGTTAAGCATGTCCCTCATGGAAAGGGGTAGTCTGTGCCAATCATAGAATCGCTCTAATAACGACCATCTAACTATGGTCAATTAGGGTACACAGGGTTTTACATGGCTAAGCTTGTAAATTCTATTAGCCCAATAATCTCATATGAATCTACACCTGGCCCTAGAAGCACCTCCCTGTATTCTCTCCTCTGCTCATCTTACTGGTTACTGACAGAATAAACTGAAGTCCCTTTAAACTGCTAATGTACTTTGAAAATGCCTGTATGTCTGTGCTCATTTGCAGCTTGCCTGCTTTTGAATCACCTTGCAATTACGTATAGCTAGTTTTTAGACAGGAGTGAAAAGGTATCAGAAACAAATATAACTAAAAAAGTGATTTTACATTAAGACTAGGACTGCAATTTTAGTAGCAGTAAAGGGGTAAAGCATGGTCTGAGAGAGTTGGGAAAACACTCATGGGGGCTTAAAGTGACAATTGCATGTTGTAGCTAGTGGGGTTGGCTAACTAAAGTGTGTTTTTACATTAAGACGACTGGAACTGCTATTCTAGTGGTGACAGCATGGTAGCTTGGTCTGTCCAAGCTGGGAAACGGAGTCTTAAAAGTGAGAGAGTGTTTCATCAGTCATAGGGCTTTTTAGAGACTTAGTTGGGTGTTGCTCTGGACTGGAGAGCTACCTTAGCTAAGCTTTTAAATTAAGCTGTTCCAAGATCATCCATATTGTGGTAGAAGGTGTTGACCCTGATCACTCTGAGATGGAAAGCACTCCAGAGAGCTCCAAGTATAGTCATTGGCTAGAGGGCAAAGGAGTTTAGTTTTCAGCTTTCTTCTGTTTGCTATAAATTAGGCACATCTTCTGCAAAGTTCTGTACTGCACAGTGGTGATTAGTAGCACCCTGTATATTAGAAAGCCTATAAAACTAATACATAGAACTTTAAAACAGAAAGGATTTGCATTAAGCTAAGCTTATTGCAGCTAGTTAGCATGTCAAGCACTAGTATCAGATCACAGCACTGTCCAACATCTAGCCTTAGCCCTGGAGACCACTCGGGTGACCCCTATAAAACCAAGTCCCTAAACCATAAAAGCCCAACTCTAATACATGTCCTGACGACATGGATTTACAATTTGGTAGATATGGGCATCCTAAGACAATGTAGTAATAGTCTCATGTAATCAGATAGTTTAAGGATTTAAAAAGTTAAGCACAGTACGCGAGAGATGTACACATACATAACTTCCTTGGAGGCAAAGTCTTGCTTATAAACAAGGCTGACAAGAACACGCACATACTCTCTCTACATTCTTCACACACACACACACACACACACACACACTATGCTGAGGCACTGACATGGATTCCCCTGGAATGATGGAAATAACCATGTCCTCTTATGCGGATGGTTAACAGACCATGCAGCTTTGCCAAGGATGGTCTTGCAGCTGTCCCCCCAAGGCTTTCAGGTACTGGCTAACAGACATCTGTGCTCTTACAGAGACTTTGTTTAAAACCGCAGAAAGTACTCTATCAGTGCAAGGCTACAGTGCCCTTCACACATTTAGACCACAACAACACAGACAGTGGATAAAGGTAGAGGTTTATCAATCTATATTAGCAATAAATCCAACTCCAGGTTAAACAGGATGATGCCCCAGAGTTCATCTACATAAAAATCTCCATAGATAAGATTCCTACCATGTCCTGGCCAGCTACAGGTTACCTATATGACATGAAGTTCATAAAACTCTTACCTGGACCTACTAGAGGTACTCACTATCCAACAAAATACCCCATTCCTGGGAGACCAACTACTCTTCTATAGAATGGGAAACGTACACCGTCTAACTCACAGCCACAACATGTCCTGTTCTCAATGGTGAGGTCGAGCCAGAAAACGGTCTCTTGAAAGAAAAATCAACCTGGAAAACCCAACTAAACTCGTAACCGTTTTGAACTATTCTAAAGCAAACTACATACCATTAGTAGACAGTTTGTCAAAATTCACAGGAGATTGGATTTTTGTGATTATTCGCAATTCAAGTTTGGCAGTACCTTATCGTGACCTCCTCGTACTTTATGTTTCAAAAATTCACTGCTCCCCCAAACCCAGAGACCACGGCTACCCATTTACAGAAACCCTGTATAAACAAATTGCTGGATTGAGGTTGTTGTACCCATTAGAAGCAAGCCCAGAACACTACACACAAAATCCCAGTGGTGGAATCCTTACCTTAATAGCGTATATATAACAAAAGAAAAAAAATCATGGCCAAAATCAGAAACAGCAGCTCTCAGAGGTAGGCTCTCTGATTCAACTGAACAAAAACTAAGGGGTCTAACAAAACTTCACAGGAAGAAATGCATTATAGTGCTCTTTGGGAAATCATCCACCCAAGCCGATTACTCCATCAATAAAGCATCCCCAAGTGTTGGCCCAATTTGGGATATGGCAACATATGTAGACAGTAATCTAGCCTTATGACCAACACCCAGCAGAGACGGCTATGAATATCCTGTCCTAGGCAGAAGGCCCTATCTCTATACTTGTTGTCCTATGGAGTTACTAAGAGGCAATCTATGCCAAGCATATAAGGCACCATCAGATCCAGCTCTGATGGATCTCTTGCACATGTTCAAAACAAACAGCACCACAAACACTAGATCAGAGAACCTGAATGTTGCGTGCAACATAAATAGAACATGCTGGGGAGACCTATGTTGCTCAAAAGTATCCGTGCACTATGGAATAAGTTCCCCATCTATATGGAGCAGAGTTTATCCCTGACCCTATTTAAACAAAACCTTGATCATTGGAGGGAAATTGAAAATTAAACCCTAGTTTGGCCTCCATGTCTCTGATGGACAGAGGTCAACAGTAAGTAAATTAACCCTGAACTAACATACTCTCCCCAACATAATCCTTTGCCATCTCCTTGCTAACATACCTCATACAGGCATACAAGGAACTCAGAGGGACAAAAATGGGTTGGGTTTCACTGCTAGGCTTCTAAAGACTCTGGTAGTCATTAGCTTAGTATAAACCTATAAACCATTGCTAGCCAACCAAAAATTTCACTAGACACACCAAAGGAATGCTCTCCTCAGTTAAAAACCCATACGTCACAAGATGGGTTGCAAACTGGCTAAGTGACAAAACCCACAGGGTCAGAGTTGCTGGTGCCATGTCAGACTCCAAGCCCGTCACAAGTGGTGTCCTACAGGGCTCAGTCCTGGGCCCACTCTTGCTCGGCATCTACTCTTCAGAAGTACAAGCAAACACAGGAGGATTATGGCCGACAAAGTTTGCAGATGACTGCAAACTGGGCACCATAGTTGAAAACCCATCTGACACAGATATCCTTCAGAAGGGTCTCAGAAACGGATAACTGGTGCCAGAACCATGGCCTAAAGTTAAAGTTAAACGCCAAAAAATGCATAGTCATACCCTTTGGGAAAAACAAGGTTACCCCTACCTACCATACAGGTGGCAATCCACTAAGCACAGAAGAGGTTCAGGGATCTGGGGACCCAGGTTGACAGTAACCTTTCGTTTGACACTCACGTTGCCAAAGTAGTTAGGAAGACCTTCTACATTGCCCACCTGATCATGAAGGGATTCACATCTAGATCAAGGGAGGTCATCGTTCCCCTGTACTCACTCATCAGACCAATGATAGAGTACAATGCCCCATTCGGAATGTATCTGACCAGACACCTGCAGCAACTGGAAAGGCCCCAAAAGTTCCTCACCAAAAGGATAAAGGGTCTCAAATATATGTCTTATGCTGCCCGACTGAAAGAACTCCAGCTCTATTCAGTCGCTTACCGTCTGCTCAGAGGCGACCTGTGCCTGACATACAAGGCCATGTCCAACCCGGAATTAATGAACATGCTTCACCTCAAAAAATCTAAATCCATCAGAACTACAAGGGCAAGAGACTTGAACCTTAACACGGTTATTAATAGGACATGCTGGAGGGATAGATTCATCACCCAGAGACTCCCTATGCTGTGGAACAAAATCCCGGTACATGTAAGGCAGAGCACCTCGCTGGCTTTGTTCAAGAGAAATCTTGACCAATGGATGGGAGATCGCAGGTATACCCCAGGGATTACCTCAGTGTCACTGCTTGACAGAGGCACAGCAAAATAATGGGCATAGTATCCTTCAAACTAAAGGGGTGGCGAAAGCCACAAAACTCTGGGCTAGGCTTATAAATGCCCTAGGGCAGATAGGTTCATAGGTTCATACTAGGCTATGAACTCTCAAACTGTACTTCTATGGAGCTCTGCTCAGCTCTGACAATTAGAGCATGTGGAAAGCACCCTTAGCTTTGTGACGCTGTCTGGTTGTTGTAGGGGTAGGACCAATATAGCTTAGGCTACTGCAACAGTGATATATAGTACATTTGAACATCTTGCTATGCACGTGTTAGAGGCAGGAAATGCACTAATCATTGAGGGCAGTGTGTTTTATCCACTGTTGGCCATTGATAAAGGTCTAGTCTCAACAGTGGTGTCATTTTTATATAGTTTGTGTCTATAACAAAGTGCATGTATTATCTGGTGTTCATAATTTTTTTTTTTTTTCGCTTTGTAGATATATTGGTTGGCGACTCCATTTGGGTGCTTCTATATACTTTGAGAAAAAAATGTTCCCCCTTCATGTTTTATGTTGCTCAACTTAAAGGCATGGCATCCAAGTCTTTTTTTTTTTTTAAAAGTTCATTATCCCACTGTACTCCGCCCTTATGAAACCAGACCAAAGTACAATGCTCTATTCAGTATGCACCTGAGCAACTAAAGTGTCCTCAGATGTTCCTTACAAAAAGGACACAAGGCATAACAAGCCTGCTTTATGCAGAGTAATGCAATTTCCCTCTACTCAGTCTCCTACAGTATGCGGAGGGGTGATCTACGTCTGGAAATAGATGCATCCAAACACCCCACACTTACGAATTTCCTGCATAGTTATAAGTCAAACAGTACCAAAAACACAAGGTCTAAGGACTTGAATTTTGTCTGGGACTTAAAAACACGCTGGACAGTCAGATGCATGTCCCAGGGACTGCTCCCCCTATGGAACAGACTTTCCATCTACGTGAAGCCAAGTTAATTACCCAGTTTAAGGGCAACCTTAACCTGGGGATGGGGAATAGGAAATTTACAGCACACCTGGCACCCATGTCTCTTATGGAGATGTGTAGCTTATAAATGCCTGGCCCTCAATATCCTATTTGGATACAAGTCATAATTAATCTTCTGGGAAAACATGGGGAGGCTTAGGAAAGCCGACTGGGTTAAATCTAGTAACAATCTATGATTCTGTTTAAACTGCTCCCCTTCAGAAGATCGGAAGTTCAAAAGACTGAAAACCAAAATGTCTAAAACTCAAAATATTGAAAATGGGACTTGTCCCCTCTCCACTGTTGGGCAATCTCAAAGCTGGTATATATAAATTAGCAAGGGTGTGGGGGGCTTGCCCCCTACATTAAAAATGCATGATTTTGAGTTTTAGATTTTTTTTTTTTTCAGTTTTCAGTCTTTTGAACTTTCTATCTTCTTACACAGACCTATTTAAACAGTACTCATATTCAGACAAACGCGTCATATGAGACTTAAGATACTTACGTGAACAATTCTTAGTTTGAGAATCATGTTTCCACCACACTTGGAAATCCTTCTATCTGGCCAATTAATTTCCAAGTTAATGTCTTCGTGATCCAAAGTCACCAACCAGCCACTTTACTCTTTTATCAGACCCATCATTGATACAATGCCTCCTCTGATGCATATAAAATCAAAGAATATTGTCCAACTAGAAAGACTCCAAAGATACACCACCAAGAAAATCAAAGGCCTTAAAATCTTTCAGCTATTCTGATATAAATGAGCTGTGCTAATCTCCTTAATCTACAGGATGCTCGGAGGTGAGCAGTGCTGCTTTTTGAGCCACGAGACCCGATTCTATTTGAGCTTTTCTTTGAAAAGTCAGTGGTTCTACAAACCCTCATACTAGGGACCCAAGTCCTTACCAACAAAAATAACTTGCTGGACAGAGGGGTTCCTAATCTGATGTACTCCCCAGCCTAGGTCTTCTTTTTTGTTTGACTTGCAGTGAAGTTATGTACTCACCCTAACATTCCATCCGAGTAGTTGTACTTCATTTGTCTTCAACCTGTAGGTATTCCGATCCGGAACGGCTCTGAGATGGCAGCTACACCAGCATCCGAGCCGAGCTCAAAGCTCCTCCCCTTACTCCATCTCCTTTCTTCCCTCAGATAGAGTCTGCTGCACCATCAACCTGAGCCCAACCCAAATCAGACCTCATCACAACAGGATATATACAAACCTAACAAGTATGAACAGGAGAGCTGCAGAGGTGCTCTCTCCCACCTACCAGAGTAACAAACAATACGGTCAGGGGGAAGGAGGGAGGGATGGTTGAAGACAAATGAAGTACTACTCAGATGGAATGTTATGGCGAGTACATGACTTCGTTATCTGAAGTAGTTTACTTCATTTGGTCTTCAACCTGTGGGACAGAGTCCCCAGCTACTAAACACCTGGGTGGCCCTCATGGAAGGATATTCCGGAGCACCGTGGAGCCAAAGGATGCTCTCCCTCTAAATATGTCCAGTTTATAGTGAGAAATGAAGGTATGAGATGAGGACTATGTAGCCACAAAACAAATCATCCAGAGACACCCTGGACCAAAAAGCTGCCGAGATAGCCATGGATCTGGTAGAATGTGCTTTTACTTGACTGAGGTGACACGCCCTTGTCTTTGTATACCCAAAGGCTACAATGAGAGATCCATCCAGCCAAAGTTACCGTGGAGATTGGTTTGCCTGTGAATAGGACACAAATAACTGGTCGGACTTGCAAAAAGGCCTTGGTTCTGTGCAAGTAAAATCTCAGTGGTCTATGTACATCTAACAAGTGTAATTTATATTAATCGTGGTTCTGAAAATTTAGGAAGAACACAAGTAAGTTAATCATCTAGTTGATATTAGTCTCAGAAGCCACCTTGGGGAGAAAGGATGGACTGGTAAGAAGCGACACCCTGTCCTTATGGAAAACCATATAGGGAGCTTTGATAGACTACGCTTTAAGTTCTGAAACCCATCTAGCAGAGGTAATCGCTACTAGGAAGACCGTTTTCCAAGATAAAAATTTTAGGTCTACTGACACAGCCGTCTCAAAGGGTGGAGCAACCAGAGCCTGTAAAACCAATGTCAGGTCTCAAGGAGGGGTAGGATCCTTCACCGGGGGTCTTAAAAGAAAGGTACTATTAATAAAGGTTTTACAAAGTTTAGCATTAAGTTTAGACAATGCTAAAGAAACCAAGTTCTCCCCAATATGAAAGCTGGAAATGACAGCCAATTGAACTTTCACAGTAGAATAGCTAGCACCTTGATGGAATATATATGCCAAGAATTCCAACACCGCCTGGACGAGAGCTGTGAAATGGTCCAGATTCCTTTGAGAAGTCCAGATAGAAAAATGCTTCCATTTACTATGGTAAAGCTTCCTGGTAGACCATTTGTGAGTTGCCACCAGAATAGTCTTGACTGGAGAGGATAAACTAGGAGTCCTACCTATCGAGGGAACTGAAGAAGCCAAGCAGTGAGCTTTAGACTGTCCAGGTTTGGATGAGGAACCCCCCACCCCGAGGGGTGAGAGATGAGATCTGGAATTGGATCCAAGATCCATGGAGGAGCTAGATGAGGAGGACCAGAGGAAGGGGAAGCCATACTTTGCGAGGCCAAAACGGGGCAATGAGGATCATTTTGCTTCCCAGCTTGCGAGCCTTCTGGAGGAATTTCAAAATAAGAGCTAATGGGGGGTAAGCATAGAGAAGACCGGGAGGCCAAACATGAACTAGAGTGTCTATGGGGGACTACCACTGCGGGGGGGGGGGGGGTTCAGAGCAAAGAACTCGCTGCACTTAGCGTTGGAAGGAGATGAGACGAGATCACAGCAAGGCCAACCCCACTCAAGGAAGATCTGCTCCGCCACTATAGGACTCAGACCACTCATAAGGCATCAGAATAGTCCTGCTCAGTTTGTCCGCCAGTATGTTGGACTGTCCCGGAATGTGCGTTGCTACCAGAGACCGGCTGGTGGAAATTGCCCATTCCCACACTCTCATGGCCTCACAACAAAGGGGATAAGATCTGGTTCCTCCCTGCTTGTTGATGAACCAGACTACTGACATGTCTGACTATACTGCAACAGATCCCAGAGGGAGAAAGGCATGGAGGGTCTGCAACACTAAAAGGACCGCCCTTATCTCTAGGACATTGATATGCAACTTGGTCTCATTCGGGGACCACGTGCCTTGAACTGTCCTTCCCAAGCAATGCCACCCACCCTAGTTGGGAGGCGTCCGCGGTCACCGTGGCTTGGGGAGGGGCAGCAATAAATGGGCATCCCTCGGCCAGTTCTAAGGAATGCATCTACCAGAAGAGGGACTGCCTGCCAGCCCTGCTGATGCATACTGGATGCGTCAACAGTAGAGCTAACCATGACCACTAATGTCCACTGTAGAACCCGCATATGTAGACTAGCACAAGGAAGAATGGTTATTGTGGCTGCCATGAAACCAAGAGCTCGTAGTACTGTCTCTGCTGATGGGAGGTGTGACAATAATCAAGGACACAAGGAGTTGTAAGCTCCGAATTCTCTCTGGGGTTAGATAAACATTCATTTGCAGAGTCCATCCTTGCTCCAATGTACTCTAGAACCTGGACTGGGATCAGAGAAGATTTTGCTGTGTTGATAGCGATTCCCAGATGAACTGACAGCTTCAAAAAGTAGTCTCTGGCTTGACAAAGTAGACGCTTGGTGGGAGCAACAAGGAGCCAATCGTCCAGGTATGGGAAAGACCTGTGTTCCCTGAAGCCTCAGGTGAGCCGCTACAACTGCCATGACATTGGTGAACACACTGGGGGCTGTGGTAAGACCAAAGGGTATGGGGCTCAAAACAGATGACTGGCCCCTAGCCAGAAGCAGAGGAACCTCCTGGAGCATCTGTGAATCTTTATATGGTAGTATACATTCTGGAGATCTATCGAGCACATCCAGTCTTTCTCCTGCTGGTAAGGCAGGATGGACTGCAACGTGACCATCCAAAACTTGGAGTAGATGCTCGATCTGGACTGGTCATGGTGGACGGGCTGGACGACTTGTTTCTTTAGCAGCTTGTCTATTTAGAATGCTGCTACTTCCCTTTGCGTGGGTGGCATGTCTGGCAACGTGTTTTGGTGGAAGAGGAGATTCCACAAAAGGGGTGGAATAGCCTCTGGATATGATCTGAAGCACCCAATGATCTGTTGACAGAGTCCCATGCAGATAGGTGCAACGAAAGACTACCGCAGACAGTCTCCAGAGCAGTCAGGCAACCCTTCAGGACTGCTGCGTGGGCCTGTCCAAGAATGGTTCGAGACCCCACGTTCCACAGACCCCCTCTGCCTCTGGGCTGGGGTCTATCAAAACCCCCTCTGCCTCTGGGGGAAGATGAGCCGTGAATGTCTCGGGAACAGACTTCTGGAAACATCTTTTTTTTTTGCCCTCGCAGATTCCTGGAGAAGGATCTTTGAGGGTTAAAGAAGCGGATCCCGATGGCAGACAGCGTCTTCCTGTCCTTTTCGCTCTGGACCAATGTCTCGCGAACTGTCTTTCCAAACAAGGAAGAACCAACATCTCGCACGGTCTTTCTGAACAAGGAAGAACCATCACAAGGGGCATTCGCAAATGACACCTTAAAGGGCTCAGTGAACTGACAGTCTGAGCCAAGCGTGACTATGGCAACGCCAGACCCATCCGCCCTTGTTGCTCCTTCGGTGGCATGCAAAAGGAGGTGGATGGACGTGTCAGATACCACTTTTAGAGTGGCCACTAGAGCAGAGAATATGCGCTTATCCTCTGGTGACATGGACCCCAGGGACAACTCATCTAGCTCTTTGACAACATTGCACTGCAGTCGGATAACGTGTGCCCTTATGAAAAAGGTGGCTGAAGCATACCCCTGCTTCCCTAGGCAGTCCATAGTCCTGGACTCTGTCAAGAGGATGGACCGCAGAACTTTCTTGGTGGCGGCTGCTATAACCACAGCATCTACAGGGAACTCTCTGTTCCAACTAGGTCTATCCCAAGGGGGATATAGGATCTTGTCTGGGCATTTCGGAAGTGGCTCCAACGTTGTCCGGTTCCTTCCATGCCCGGGTGGTGATAAGGTCCTCCAATGGATCTATGGAAGGGGACACCCAAGAAGTAGACAGGCCCGTGCTGAAGGCCTCCAGAAACAGACTCGTCTTGAGGTAGGTTTGGGGTTGGACCAAAACCCCCGACCCCCCCCTGCTGGCACAAGAGTTCCATGATGTCTCCAAAGGAGACAGTCAGGAGGTGATCTGGGGGAGCCTACCCTCCAATCGGTGTTCTCGGTGAGGGACTCTGGGGAGGACTCCAGATGCACGTCCGTTTGTGAGGAGCCTCTTTGGTGGGACTCTCCCAAGCAGATTTGCAAACAGTCTGTTCCACAAGGGGAACCACCTGGGGCACATCAGGCACGGGCTGTCCCCGAGTAAACAAAATGGCAGAATTTGCTTCCAGAACCGGGGAGTCGGGGCAGAATCCAAGGAAATAGTCAGGGGTCTTGACCCACTAATGAGAACCCTTTCCACCACATTGAATGCCGAAGGAGAGCAACCCTCTAGGACACCAGTAAGAAAGCAGCTCTCCTTGGATCAGAGTGGGGGAATTGGCGCAGAGTCTGCAGGTGCCCAGATGCCAAAGGGAGGACCATGACCAGACACAGAGCCGATGGAAACCCCACCTCTGATCAGACGCCCAGACTACAGCTTCGACAGCTGCTCGGGTCCGAACTAGTTGGATCAGACATGCTCAAGGTAACGGCTCGCGTCCAGGTACAAGGTACCATCGGCACAGACACCCCCGACAGAGACCTCTCTGATCCAAAAACTCCCAATACTGGGGGTCAGATCAGAGAAGGAGTTATAGGAGTGAAAAAGGGAAGTGCTCCAGAGGGAGAGGGGGCTGGCAGGACTCGCATCTGGATGCGAATTAATCACATCATTTTGTCCATCTCCGCTTCACTTAAAACTTCTGGTGGAACATGACGAGGCCAGTGACAGACCTAGAATGTGTCTGCACAGAAGATCTAGATGAAGGTCTAGGCTCCTCTGGCTCCGGGGAAATTCTAGGTGACCAGAGCAGGAGTGCCCAGGTCTAGAAATATTCTGCAATTTTTTGAGGAGGACCCGAATGGTCCGTGGATCTCTTCCTTGCCTCGTCTCTGCCCTGTTTAGAAATGTCACCTTCCACAGGCCTCTTGTCAGGAGGGCGAGTCACAGCCTGGGAGGAGGAGCATGAAGGGGAAAAGGAGACCGTCACAGCCATGACTGCAGTAGTTGCGAAGACAGCTGCCCCCGACGCAGAAAGTAGCCCCTTCATAAGTTTGGCCTTGTGGTCTTTTAAGGCCCTAGGATTAAACCCTGCACAAATCTGACAGACAGGTGAGAGGCCCCTAAGCACACAACACAGAGTGTGGCCATTGGCTGGGGCAGCTTGTGGCCACACTTTGTGCACTTCCTAAAAATAGGTTTAGCCTTCTCAGCCATGCTAGAAAAAAGGAACAAACAAACAGTCTTTACCCGACCCAACCACACACACTAATTAACAAGGAGGGGAGAGAGGAAACTACTGCACTAACTTTTTTTTTTTTTTAATGAAACACGAAGCACGACGAGATAAGGGAGGAAAGAAGGGAAAACCTAACCCAATAGAAAATAAAGACTCACTTGCACCGAAAAATCACTTTATAAACACTCACCATGCCTGGAGCTCTGAGACCACAATGCTAGGCTAAGCCGTGGCAAACAAGATCTGGGGGAAGGAAGGAGCTGGAGGAGCATTAGGGGTAAGGGGAGGAGCTTGGAGAGTGGATCAGTTGCTGGTGAAGCTGCCGTCTCAGATCAGATACAGATCCAAAGACCCACAGGTAGACAAATGAAATAAACTACTTCAGATGTACTACTTTAAGGCTAGTCTTGGTAACTGGATGGGTCGACAAAGTTTACACCAGGACCGTCATTTACAGTCCTGACGGACTTGGTAGGTAATCACGATGAAGTACTTGAGACTACAAAAGTACCTCACCAAGAGGATCAAGGGTCTCCAACATATGTCTTATTCTGCCAGACTAAAGAAACTTCAGCTCTATTCAGTAGCATACTGCCTGCTCAGAGGTGATCTCTGCCTGACGTACAAGGCCATGTCCAATCAGGATCTGATGGACATGCTCCACCTCAAAAAATCAAAATCCATCAGGACCACGAGAGCTAGACTTAAACCTCAGCACAAGTATGAATAGGACATGCTGGAGGGATAGATTCATAACCCAGTGGCTTCCCATGCTTTGGAACAAGATCCCAGTTCGTATTAGGCAGAGCCCCTCACTGACTCAAGAGAAATCTTGATGAGTGGATGGGAGATCGTAAGTTTACCCCAGGGGTCACATCTGTGTCACTGCTAGACAGGGGCACAGTAAACTAATTCTATTATATAAGGGGACCTTCACTGTGTCACTACTAGCAGAGTGACAGTATTCTACATTTATTCTGTACATTTTTTGTACCATTTCATGGGGTGGCAAAAGCCACATCACTATGGCTAGGCTTACAAATGCCCCAGGGCAGATAGCCTAGTACTATACTATGAAACTATGAAAAGGCAGTCACAAACTTTTAAATGAATCTACTCAGAGGTGTATATAGCTAGGCATCTTATGGAACTTGACTGCTTGTCGAATACTGTCCCTATGTTCCTAAGGAAGCAGAGGTAAGCTAGAAAGCTTGAGTTAGGCATGCTATTCCACCTGTGACCCAGAAAAATGATAGGATAAACAAGAAAGATTACAAAGGATTCATCCAGATAATCATTTTAGCTAGCAGATCTAGCCTCCCTGGGGGAGGAAGAAAGATGCCTTGTTGAAGTTTCAAGTAGTGTATTTGGTTAAGTAGGTAGATGGAGTATTCTTATTCAACACCATTCGTCCATCTACCTACTTAACCGAATAAACCGCTTGAAACTCCCAACAAGCAGTCTTTATTTCCCCCCTCGGTGAGAACACATTCCTAAGTTTTGGAAAAGGAGAAATTGTTTTTCTCCCTTATGAATTTCACTACAGACCACTAAGCTTCACAGAGGGCAACAGTACCTTTAAATTAACTAGATCACGTGTAGGATTTGCGAGTAGTTTAAATTATTAGAACAGAAACGCAACCAACACAGCTCACAAAACAACTGGAGAGGAATGACCTGAATTTTCCAGTGATAACCAGCTATTACAATCTGGAGATATCTGCCTTAAAGGGAGGAAAGCAGCTGCTAGACTGAATTTAAACATGTAATGTATTTTTTTAACAAAAGAACTAAACATTTAAAAATGCCGCCAGCTAGAATTCTGAAAGCCAATCCTTATGCTAGGCTCGAGACACAGATTAGAATACTTGCCTGCAAATTAGCCTTGCGAAAAGTACAGTTGTGTACACTTACCATAAATGTAGATGTTAGAGTGTATTCACTGTTGCAGTCATCACACTTGGGTTATCTGCCTGCAAGTAGCCCTCATTCGGCCCGGACACCAAAGACTTAGTATTTTTGTGTCGGTTGCCGTCGCTCCAGGACTGACGTCAGGTCATCAGGGGTATTAACACAGGCAGCAGACTCCATTACCTCAGTTTTTCTTGCCCCAAATGTCAGGAGCCCCCCAAATAGGGAGCTAAGCTATGGTGGGAAAAAACACCACCAGTAAAAAATAAATACCAATACCCCTGTAAGGGGCGAGTAATAGAGAGGAGACAGACAAGGGCACTGGAGGGAGGGGAACCAGGACTGCAACAGTGAATACACTAACATCTACATTTATGGCAAGTGCACACAAAGTACAGTTTTGTACCTACCATAAATGTAGATGTCCGATAGATATGCAACTGCAGTCATAACATATGGGTTGTCCTGCCTCAGGCAGCCCTCAGTCGGCCGGATTCCAAAGTCTGGGTCCGGCATCGGCTGGTGTCGCCTCCTCTCAGACGTCAGAACGGCTGGAGTATAAAGGCATCGGCCGACGCCATCTTCTTCAGTGTTTCTTGCCCCAGATGCCAGGTGCCCTCCTAGGAAGGCTAAATTTGGTGAATGGATAAAGAATTCCAGACATGCACAACAGTAATAAACAGATACACCATAGAGACACCCCCAGCTAAAAAGGAGTAGGGGTAGTGGACCCATAAGTAAGGATGCAGAGGGGTAGGAGGGTGGGAGAATCAGACTGCAGTTGCATATCTATCGGACATCTACATTTATGGTAGGTACAAAACTGCACTATGTCCTTCAAGAATGCAACTGCAGTCATAACATATGGGTTGAATACCATAGCCAAGCTGGGGGCGGTTGGAACTAAGAAAGTGATGGTGTAGCTAAAATGCCCTGCAGGACTGCCGAAGCAAAGCCTGCTCAGGATTTGGAGTATAAAGGCAGGTTGTAGTGTTTGGTAAATGTATGCACGGAGCTCCATGTAGCAGCCTCTAGAATGTCCTTTGTAGCCACTCCTCTTAGGAAAGCTGTAGATGTGGCTATAGCTCTGGTGGAGTGTGGCCTGATATTGGCTGGCACACCTTTTCCATGGAAAGAATAGCAGAATCTGATGCAGTGTCCAATCCATTTGGAAATTGTTTGTTTGGAGATTGCTTTTCCTTGTATTCCAGCAGCATAGGCTACAAACAGTTGGTCAGACTTTCTGGTGGCCTTAGTTCTGTCCAGGTAGTAGCGTAGCTGCCTGTGTATGTCCAAAGTATGCAGCAGTGTTTCCCCCCTGTTTTGAGGGTTGGGAAAGAAAGTAGGCAGGTGAATGGCTTGATTTAGACACACCCTTGAAATTACTTTTGGCATGAATGAAGGATTGGTTCTTAGAGAGACTCTGTCCTGATGAAAAATGAGAAAAGGAGGTACTGCCATAAGTGCCTGTATCTCCGAGACTCTTCTTGCTGATGCGATTGCCAATAGGAAAACCGTTTTCCATGAGAGAAATTGCATTTCCGAAGTTGCTGCTGGTTCAAAGGGAGGAAGAGTTAATTTTTCCAAGACGAAATTTAGGTCCCATGCAGGTACTGGCGGTTTCCTGGGAGGTTTGATATTCTTGATCCCCCTTAGGAACTGTCTTGGCAAAGGGTGTGAAAACACCGGTGGATCACAATTGTACTTTGCTGAGACAGCTGAGGCATGAATCTTTATGGAAGAATATGATAGACCAGTATGAAACATTTCTGCCAAGTATTCCAATATCTGAGGTATACTCAATACTGTTGTATCCTGACCCCTGCTAGCATTCCAGATGCTGAATCTCTTCCACTTGGCTGAATGGAAGGTCTGCGTGCTTCCAGTAAGATCTCTTGTACTTTTTTGGAAAGAGAGATATCGGAAGGAGTTATGGTAACCTCAGATGCAATGTTTTCAGGTTTTGATGAACAGTCCTGTAACTGTGTTGTGTTAGAAGCAGAGGCCATAGGGGCAGAGGCCACGGTTTGGTCCGAGATATGCTCAACAGCAATGGGTACACCAGTGCTGCCTTGGCCAACCTGGAGCAATCAAAATGCCTGTTGGTTGTTCTGCTTTGATCTTCAGTATCACCTTGGTCAGCAGTGGTAGAGGAGGAAATGCATAAATTGTTAGGGACTTCCAGCTGAAGGAGAGAGCATCCGTTTTCCAGGCTAGAGGATGGTGGATCCTTGTGCAGAACTTTTCCAGGTGATGGTTCATGTGAGAAGCAAAGAGATCTAGGTCCGGTCTTCCCCATGTCCTTGTTATTTGTGAGAAAATGTGCGGATGCAGCATCCATTCGTGCGGATCCAAGAAACTCCTGCTCAGCTTGTCCGCCAGTACATTGTCCTTGCCTGGCACAAACTGGGATTGCAAATGTATCTTCAGACTTGGGGATTTTTCCCAGAGAATCATTGTTAGTCTGCAGAGGGGATAAGAATGAGAGCCTCCCTGCTCGTTTATATACCACATAACCGTGGTGTTGTCTGTCCTTATTAGCAAATGTCCTTGAAGTGATTTTTCGAAAGTCTCGATTGCATGCATCACTGCCAACATCTCTTTTTGTTTTATGTGCAGATGCCTTTTCCCTTGGTGTCCATAGACCTTGAATGTATCTACCCTCCATGTGCGCCCCCCCATCCATGGTCTGAGACGTCTGTTGTAATCATTTGACCTGCTTGAGGTTTGATGAAAGACATGCCCTTGTTTGACTGACTTGCTTGAGCCCACCACAAAAATTCTTTTTGTAGACATGGAATGAGTGGGATTACGTCCTCTACGCTTTGGCTGTGTTGGGACCATAAGCTTTTTAAGTACCATTGCAGCTTTCTCATATGAAGTCTTGCCAAAGGTATCAGAAGAATGCAAGATGCCATGAACCCCAGGGCCTGCAGGATTTTCCTTGCAGTCAGCTGGGAGAGCTTTGCTAGACCTTTGAAGTACTCTGGTAACTGCTGTTGTTTTTCCTCTGAGATAAAACATCTGTGTTTTTGTGTCCAGTTTGGCTCCTAGGAAAATAATCTGTTGGGATGGCAGTAGTCTTGATTTCTGAATGTTGACTGTGTATCCCAAGGCCTGTAGTAATTGAATGACATAGCCCAAGTTTGCTATCAAGGTTTGCTTGTTGTCTGCTTGTATGAGGCAGTCGTCCAGGTAGGGGTATATTTGAATCCCCTGGAGTCTGCAGTGTGCCACTACTGATGCCAGGCATTTCATGAACACTCTGGGCGCAGTAGATAAGCCAAACGGCAATGCTGAGAATTGATAATGCTCTGTCCCTGCAAGAAATCTGAGGTATCTTCTGCAGCTTTGTCCGATTGGGACATGCAGGTATGCCTCCTTGAGGTCCAGAGTGACCAGCTAAGACCCCTTGCCCAGCATGGGAAGGAGTTGCTGCAACGTCAGCATTTTGAACTTTGGCACAATGAGATAAGTATTTAGAGTAGACAAGTCCAGTATAGGTCTCCATTTGTTTTCCTTTCTTGGAACAAGGAACAGTCTTGAACAAAATCCCTGGCCTTGTTCCTGTGGAGGAACCTTTTCTATTGCATTTATGTTTAACAGCTTTGAAACTTGAATGAGTGCCTCTGCCCTTTGATGATGTGGCAGGTTTGGCATGCCTTGTCTTATTGGTAAAGTATGGAAGTGGAATCTGTAACCTTTGTCTATTAAATCCAGAATCCAGTTGTCCTTTGTTAAGATATGCCAGTTTTTTGAGAATAAGGATAATTTTCCGCCCAAGGGTGCTTCTGAGCCTTTGTAGGCAGTATGAAAGTCAAGTCATTGTGGTTGTACTTGTGGTGCAGCTGGGCTGCCTGTGCCACTTCTTTGATTTGGTGGTTGCCATTGGTGGCCTCTGCAGGAGCCTCGGTATTGCCCTCTACCTCGGGCACACCTGTTTTTTCCCCTTTGAAACTTGTCAGTGTCTGGAAAGGACCAATTCTTTGAAGGCCAATTCCTGCTGAATCTGGGTGGCTAAACTTGGAGGAAATCTTTGACTGTCTGTACTGATTTAGCTTTTTCCTCAATGGACTTCAACACATCTTGTGCATTAGCACCAAAAAGCTTCTGTTTTTCTAGAGGTGCATCAAGTAACTTTGCTTTAACGTGGTCTGGCAGTGGCTGTTCTTTTAACCAAGCATGTCTACGTATAACAGCCCCAGTCATAGCTGCCCTACATGAAGCCTCCAATGCATCATAACCACACTGAAGAAAATTATTGTTAACCTGCTGAGTGTTGTGTACTAGATCCTGCAATGCCTTAAAATCAGTAGGCTCAGGGGAGGCTAGCTTTTTCTGTAAGTCAGCCAGTAAAAAATCCTGGTACTGAAACATATGAAAAAGGCAGTTAAGTGACCTCATGGCCAGGGTGGTGGAGGTATAAACTTTTTTACCCCATCTCTCCAGGGACCTAGCTTCCCTATCCGCTGGCAGTGGATTCTTGGCAGTGGAAGTAGCCACTCCTTTGGGGCCCTGTGAAATAGTTTCTAGATCCACAGAATGGGCCTTAAAGAGATGCTTGTGTGTGTCAGGGACCCTATAATATCTGTCTGGCTTGACATGAGCAGGAGGGAGAGAATCAGGGTTAGCACTGGAGTCGGAGAAAACATCATCCAGGACATCCATAACTGGAGGGATAGCTAAAGGTCTGTGCTGGGGAAGCTTGAGGAAGGTACGAAGCCTTTCCCTGGAGTCAGAGAATTCCTGACCCTGCCATTTAAAATGCTCCCTCATGGAGTGTAGGACTTCACCGAACGAAAAATCCTCTAGAGGAGAGGCAGAGGGAATTGATTCCACAGCATCAGAGTCCTCATAGGCCTGGAAGGATTCTTCTTTGGTATCAGAATGCTCAGAATCCCCAGAGGCTTCATCTGAAGAAAGGTTGTCGGCCTGCTCAGTTCTGGGCCTTTTCTCTGCAGGCGGCTGAGAACTGCTGTCTGGATGAGGCTGAGACCCCCTAATAAGAGAAATTAGATCTGCAGCAAGAGACATGATCTGTTTATCAGAAGAAGGGGCCCGAGCAGTAGGTTTAGGATGGGTCTTGGCCTGGCTGGCAGCCTTAGCACGTACAAAGGCCTTGATGGACATTGATACAGGAGGCCTAGCTGCCCCACGTGCTGGAGTAACCTTGTCCACAGGAATGGTGTCAGGAAGATCCAGAACCTCGGTTTCTAGCGGAAAGTCAACAACCAGCACCGGGGTAGCCTCCAAGACCGAAGGAAGAGTTACCGCTGTGTCGTCAGCCTGGAGCGGTTGGATTACTGCTTCCGAAGGGACCGAAGCACTTGGAGGGTTTAGGAGCATCAGTGGAGGACGCGGGCCGAGGAGGCCTGTCCCGGTCCTTACGTTTTTTGGAAGATTGAGTTGTCGGTTGATCCGACGGCATGATATAAGCAAAAGAATCACCGAAAAAGTCTTCGGCAAATTCTTCCCGGCGCATGAGAGTGCGCTTATTAAAGCGAGCACAGGCCGAGACGTCATGGTTTGGGCCCAGGCAAGGAAGGCAATAAGAATGGAAGTCCTTATGAGGTATTTGTTTACCACAAGACAAACAATTAACTTTCTCAATTTGTTCTGACATCGGCTGAGGCAAGAAAAAATGTTCCCTAACGGGGTACTTAGCTTTTAGATGACTTTGGTACTGAAAACACAGGAGCTGACCGACCGGCACTTGCGAACTGCTTCTGCTTCGGGCACCGCGGCAAGAAAGACTGAAGATGGCGTCGGCCGATGCCTTTATACTCCAGCCGTTCTGACGGAGAGGAGGCGACACCAGCCTACGCCGGACCCAGACTTTGGAATCCGGCCGACCGAGGGCTGCCGGAGGCAGGACAACCCATATGTTATGACTGCAGTTGCATTCTTGAAGGACATCTGTACTATGTTCTTTGTGCTTCACTGTTGTGGTCATCACACCTGGTTGATTCCCAAAGCTGAAGAAAGGGTGGAAGGCGGTCAATAAGAGTTGGGGCTGACTAGTATGCCCTGCAGGACTGCTGTTGCAAAACCTATCCTGGATTTGGAAAAGATAGGCAGGTGGCAATGCTTGGTGAAGGTGTGTTACAGAACTCCAGGTAGCAGCTTCCAGAATGTCCCTGGTAGGGACTTCTCTGAGGAATGCTGTAGAGGTAGAAGTTGCCCTAGTGGAAAGTGTTCTGACCTCCTGAGGGGTTGGTTTCCCATGGTGCTTGTAGCAGAAATGGATACAGTGTGCTATCCATTTGGAAATTGGCCTTGCCCACTGCTCCTGGTGCAATAATAACTGGTCAGATTTCCTGAAGGGCTTAGTCCTATCCAGGTAGAATCTGAGCTGTCTGTGCACATCAAAGGAGTGCAGGATTCTTTCCCCTTTATTTTGAGGGTTAGGAAAGAAGGTTGGCAAATAGATAGATTGGTTGAGAGCCACACTGGGCACTACTTTGGGCATAAAGGAAGTATTAGTCCTAAGGGAGATACTGTCAGCATGAAAAATAATGAAGTGTTCCACCATAAGTGCTTGTAGCTGACACTCTTCTACCTGAAGTGATGGCCAGAAGCAAGGCTGTTTTCCAAGAGAAGAATTTGAACTCTGCTGATGTTGCAAGATCAGGGGGGGGGGGGTAGCAGGAGCTTTTCCAGTACAAAGTTAAGGTCCCAAGCAGGGGTGGGTGCTCTCCTTGGTGGCCCAAGTTGTTTGCCCCTCTCAGGAACTGTTTGATGAGAGGGTAAGAGAAGAGAGAGGTGGCTCAGTGTGAGCAGAGATGGCAGAGGCATGGATCTTAGTGGAGAAGGATAGGCCTCTGTGGAGTAGATCTGCTACGTAAAGCAGGATTAGGGGTAAGGAGGGGAGTGCTGTGTTCTCTCCTTTAGAGTCCAGGAACAATACCTTTTCCACTTAGCATAGGATTTCCTTGTACTGGGTCTTCTGGCTTCAAGAATGACATCCAGCACCTGCTTACTTAGGCTGTTCACTGGGGGAGAATTAAAGGAATAAGTCAGGCTGCAAGATTCATGGTTTGCAGTTGTGGATACAAGATCCGTCTCCCCTGCTGAGTGAGGATGGTTGGGATATGGGATAGGTGCCAGGGTGGCACCGGTGACAGGCTGCATAGTAGTGGGTACCATTGCTGGTGTGGCCAGTCCTGGGCAAATCAGGATTGTCCTTTGTCTGTCCTGTCTTGAGTAATATTCTTGAGAGAAGAGGCAGAGCAGGGAATGCATAGATTGAAAGGCTTTCCCACTGGAAGGATAGGGCACCCACTTTCCTGGCCCTGCTGTGAGTGTCCTGGTGCAGACTTTGCTGAGCTGGTTATTGCAGGGGGGAGAAAGTAGTCCACCTCTGGGTTCCACCATTTCTGGATTAGAAGGTTGAAGATGCTGGGGTCTAATTGACACTCGTGTGGCTCTAGGAGATTTCTGCTCAAGTCATCTGCCAGAGAGTTTTGTTTGCCTGGCAAGATTTGAGCTTGCAGATTAATATGCATGTCCAAGGCAGTGTTCCACGGGGCCATGGCTAGCCTGCAGAGTGGGTTCCCCCCTACTTGATGTATCGCATAACTGTGGTGTGGTCTTTTTTTTTTTTTTTTTTTTTTTTTTTAGCAGAAGTCCTGATGAGAGTAGGGACCTGAAAGCTGTCAGTGTGCTGAACAGCTAGCATCTCTTTTTGGTTGATGTGCAGATGAATTTAACTTGGGCTCTAGTGGCCCTAAATGCACTTGTCGTCCAGGTGTGCCCCCCAGGCATAGTCCGATGCGTCTGTGGTCAGGGTCTGGGCGGCATGGGGTTGAGTAAAGGGAAGTCCCTTGTTGTGGTTGCAAGCTGCTGCCCACCAAAGAAACTCTGTCCTTAGACAAGGTATGATAGGTATGACAGTTTCCAGGTCCTGAGAATGTTGGCACCAAAGACTCAAGTACCACTGAAGTTTCCTCATATGCAGTCTGGCATATGGAATTAGTAGGATGCAAGAGGCCATGAATCCTAGGGCCTGCAGGATTTTCCTTGGTTCTGGTGGCCATTTGAGAGAAGTAGCATGCCAGGCTTGTTTTTCTGGAGTAAGGAATGCCATCTGGGATGCTGTGCCCAAGCTTGCTCCCAGGAATACAATCTTTTGACTGGGGACTAGCTTTGATTTCTTTTCACTGATAGTGTACCCCAGGGAGGTTAGAAGGTTCTTTACAAATGTCAGGTGCTGCAACAGCTGTTCCTGACTGTCTGCCTGACTCCGGTAATAGTCCAAGTATGGGTAAATTTGAATTTTTCTCGGTCTGCAATAGGCAATGGTTGGAGCCAGGCATTTTGCGAATACTCTGGGAGCAGTGGATAAGCCAAAGGGAAGTGCCGAGAACTGATGATGTATAGATCCTGCCCTGAAACGTAGGTATTTCCTGCATGAGTCCCTAACAAGGATGTGGAGATAGGCTTCTTGTTTGGTCTAGGGTGGCTAATCAGGCATCTTTGGGCAGCACAGGAAGAAGCTGAAGGGGGAGCATTTTGAATTTTGGTACCACCAGGAAGGCGTTTAGAATGGAAACATCTAGAATTGGGCGCAAAGTGCCCTCTTTTCTGGGTACAAGGAAGAGTCTGGAATAGAACCCTTGACCTATCTGTTCTGCAGGAACAGGCTGAATTGCCCTTATGGAGAGCAGGGATTGAGCTTGGTTTGTGCCTCTGCCCACTGGTTTGGAGGAAGGTCTGGAAACCCTTTTGGGGTTGGCAAAGTGGGGACGTAAAATTTGTACCCCTGGGATACAATGTTGAGGACCAATCGGTCTTTGGTGACAGAGGTCCAGTTTTGTGCATGATGGGCAAGTTTTCCTCCTAGGGGCATGAGCAGATGGGCAGAGGTGAGGAGTGGAGCTGAGAAGTTATTGTGAATTATTTCCGTAAGGGGGGTGGCTTAAGCGCTCCCTGTTTTTGAAGTGGAGACACCTATTGGTTAGATCTCTGCATACCCTGAGACTGTAGTCGGAAGGGGTCCGTTTCCCCTGGGTCTAGTTTGAGATGGCCTTGAGGGGGCTGGAAAGGACCAACGTTTCAAGGGGCAATGCCTACTGAACCTAGGAGACTGCACTTGCAAGAAATATTTGCCTGTCTGCATAAATTTAGCTTTTACTTCCATCTTTTTTAGAATCTCTTCTGCTTTGGTGCCAGATTGTCGGAAACTCTTCTGCTTTGGTGCCAGATTGTCGTTCAAAGAAGCATCTAGTAATTTTGATTGGACATGGTCTGGCAAGGTCTGCTCCTTAAGCCAAGCATGCTTTCTCAGTACAGAACCAGGGACTGCTGCCCTGCAAGACATTTCTAGGGCGTCACAACCACATTGCAAAGTACGCTTGCTGACTTGGCTTGCAGAATGCATAAGCTCTTGTAATTCTTTATTTTCTGCACAGTCCGTAAAGGTAGTTAATTTTTGCTTAATAAGTTCCATGATATGTTGCTGGTATTTCAGCATGTGAAACTGGCAATTCAATGCCCTAATGGCGGGCATTGCAGAGGTGTATACTTTTTTTTATCCCATCTGTCTAAAGCTCAGGAATCCCTGTCTGAAGGGGTGGGATTCTTAGCTGTAGTTGCTTTTATACTTTTAGGCCCCTGGGAAACTACTTCTGGGTCAGCAGTAGGATTTTTGAAAAGAAATTTTGAGAGTGTAAGGGACTCTCTACTACCTGCCTGGTTTCCTTGGAGCAGGGAGTAAAGTATTAGGAGTTAGACTGGATTCCATAAAATAATCATCCACAACTGGAGGTATTGCTAAAAGATCTAAGTTGTGGCAAATCTAGACATTAGAGTCTCTTTTTGGACTGAGGATAGGCTTGGCATTCCCAGTAGACATGCTCTCTTAAAATTATGTAGGGTTTCACCAAAAGAAAAATCATCTGGAGAGGAAAGAGAGGGAATGGATTCCTCTGCATCAGAATCCTCATAAGCAGATAAAGGCATGTCTTCATATTCAGAAACCTCAGAATCAGACTCTGGGTCTGTTAAAGCTGCTGGGGACAGGTCTCTTTCTCTTAGTAGAGGAAGGCTGGCTTCCCCTAATCAGCATAATCAGGTCTTCTGCCATTTTAAGCATTTGAGGTTGTGGCAAGGAAGCAGGTGCTTAAGTTTGGGTCTTTTTGTAGGCGTAGCTCGCTCTTGTGGCCTTAGAAACTTGGTAATTTTAGAACTGAAGATGTGAAAGACCCTCGAATATCGGTAGTACGAAGAACTTCCTCAGAAGCAGATGCCTGTACAGCGGCTCCGGACCCATCCAAGGTAGAGACATCCACAGGATCCGTAGGCAAAGTCATCTCACGGCATACCAGACTCCAAACCGGTCTCAGTAGAGGCCTGTGAATCCAAAGTGGGCATCAGGAGCTGCGAAAGTGCCTCAATGAGTACCGGCAAACTGCCGACTAGCTTAACTGAAGCGTTGTTGGCAGTTTTGGACCTGTGTGGTCTGTCTCTGTCTTTATCCTTACTTTTTTTGGAAGATTGGTAGTCTGATGGCTTAAAGCCATTTCGGAATACGGAGATCGAGAGCGAAAGTATTTAGTGACAATAAGGGCCCGACGACGAATAGTTCAGGCGTTGAACAAAGCACAAAACTGACAGTGCTGGGCCTAAACAAGTAATGCAATAAGAATGGAACTGGTAACCAGAAAAGTACAAAACACCAAAAGATAAACGCTCCGGCACTATTAAGGCTGTCCCATATACACCTCTTCAAATTCTGCTTCACCTTATTCGTATATCGCCAGCATACACCACAAAGAGGCGAAAATTTTTTTAAAAATTAATATTGAACTTTAATATTAAAACAAAAACAACAAGTAAATTAGATTAAGCGCTTTCGTCTTCTTAACGGAGACTTCATCAGAATCAGTTCTACGTTGAAACAATTGCATTTTTATATAGCTCTCAATAATGTTGGAACTAATTAGTTAATTGATTTAGGCAGATAAATCACATTTTTAAAAAGACATTCACTTCCATATCACAATACTCCAAATATATTCAAGGAACACATGTTAGGAAGTACCATTTAAAAAGTACAGTTTTGTACCTACCATAAATCGTCTTCCCTTGCTGCAGTCCTGACTGGGTAGAAATCCCAAAGCAGAGAGAAGGGGAGGCTGGCATTAAAAAGCTGACAAGCTGAACACTGACAACATGCCTAAAAAAACCAGCTGTAAAACAACTTAGAGACTTAGAGTAGGTGATAATGCCTAGATGCCTAGAAAGTGAACACTGAACTCCAAGTAGCTGCTTCCAGAATATCACCCCCTAGACCCCTTAAATGCTGTTGGTAGTAGCCCTAGTGGAATGAGGCCTAATCCCAGCTGGAACCTCTTTGCCATGATGGGAATAACAAAAATACAATGCAAAAGCCAATCCACCTAGAAATAGTTAAGACAAACCTTGTCCAATAACTCAGTAAAGATATGAAGAGCCACACTCAAATTAGGTAAAATCTCTTCCATTTTTCTCGTACACTCTTCTAGTACTAGGCTACTCCTAGCCCTTCCATAATCATTTAAAACTTGTTGAGGAAGCTGAGACAGTCCTTCTGAGAACAGAGATGGAAGAGGAATCAGAGGTAAAGGCCATGGGCTCTTCTTCAAGACTCTTTAGAAGTGGGTACCAGTGTTGCCGAGGCCAATCTGGAGCTATCAAAATCATCTTGGCCTGTCCTGTCTGACCTTTAGTAATGAACTGATTTTCCCACTTTCCAATCCAAGCAATGAAATGATGATGTGCTGTGCAATACCTTGGCAGCTGGTGGTTTAGTGCGAAAAGATCTATGTCTTATGTCTGGAGTTCCCCATGACACTGTCAATTTCTGAAAAGCATGAAGATCAGTTTCCACTGGATCATGATTTCTCTGCTTAATCCATCTGCTAGGGAGTTCTGTGCGCCTGGCAGAAACCTTGCCCCAGAAAGGTCAGTTGCAGGCTTAGCGCAGTCTCTATAAAATCATTGCTTTGCTGCCTGCATAGATAAGAATGTGTTCCCCTTGCTTGTTGATGTACCACATGACAGTTGTGTTGTCTGTCAGAATCAACACCTGCCTGTTTAGGTGACATTCCTGGGCCACCACAAAATCCTTTTTTTGCAAGGTAATATTTGAATGACAGTGTGTCAAATCTTGGCAGTGCTGTGTCCATACATTTTGACAGTCGGACTGATGAGATGTTGATGGGAAATAAGAGTGACAGACTCTTTTGTGTCGTTAGGTTAAAAGGCCATCTGGGCTGCTCAGTTCAGTCTTCACAACACAAGAAAGCATGTCTTGAGGAGGGTACTGAGACTGGACTTTATTCTAGTTCAGAATACCCCTAGGCATCTTAGCACTGCTATGACATATCCAGATGCTGTGCCTGAAATGGAGCCAGCCTGGGTGTGGTGAATACTCTTCTAGCTCATAGATAATATAAAAAAGGGGCAAAGAGCGAGACGATAATGAAAATCTCCAGTTGAAACGCCCCGCAGATACTTGCAACATAGCCTTGATGGTATGAAGGTAAGCTTCCTTGAGATCAAAGTTACCATCCAGTGATTGCCCAGCAGAGAGGTAACAGTTGCTGTAGCGTCAACATCTTGAACTTGGGAATGTCCAGATAGGCATTTTGAAGGAACATTGTGGAAAAAAAAAATTGTACCTGTTGATGATGATATCCCACCCATCATCTGTGTGAGTGATTAAATCCCAATTTTCTTTGAAAAGAGACAATCTTCAGCAGGTGAACTGTGTGAGTCTAGGCCTAAATGAACAGGCCCTGCCCCTACCACGTCTAGATCTACCCCATAAGATATGTCACACCCCTTAGCAGGGCCAATTTCTACTAAACTGGAGGCTGCACCCTGCAAAATCTTTAACAGTCTGCATAGACTTAGCTTTGTCCTCCATTTTCTTTAAAACTGCTTCCACAGGCGGTCCAACTTTATCAGAGGTACAGGATTTTAACCACAGAAGCTTTAACCTTTAGGCCCCTGAAACAGTTTCTTCTGGTTTCTGGGTGGACTCTTAACAAATACTTATGAGCTTGGGCCCCGCTAATGGCCTATGCTGAGGCAAAACAAAATTCCCCTAGCTTTTTTCTGGGTCAGTAATCTTGGCCTTCATTTAAAAAGCTCCCTCATGGAGTGAAGAGTCTCTAAAATGAAAAATCCTCAGGAGGCATCAGAATCAGAATAAGCAGGAAACTCTTGCAAGTCTTCCTATCAAACTCTGTTCCACCCTAGGCCTCTTATCAGTGGCCTACTTCCCTGAGAGGCACATCCTGTAACAGTAGTATCTGCCTGAGACTCCAGGCAAAACCCCAAACACTAACCTAGCACAATCAAGCCTCCTCTTAATTGCTCAGGCCCACAAGGTATACACAATGTATGATAATCCTATATGCATATCTGCTTCACAAGAAATACAGTTATTCACTTTTTCTGACATCGTAATATACTGAGGGCAGAAAAAACCAAAATGTTCTAGGGGGTTAACTCTACTCGGGGGAAACTCGGTTTTCGGGAAAATCTCAGAACGCCAACCTGCACCTGCAGGAAAGGCGAAGAACATCTGCTAAATTGTAAAATACTTATACTGTTGTACTGTAAAATATTGTTGTGCTGTTTTTCCGAAATTAATAGTTTGCATAGATGACTTATCAAATATGAGTATACATAATATATATACTATAATATGTAGGGAATATGAAATATAAAACAGTGTAAGGTTGTATAATGTATTGCATATATTGCAAAATATCCAGAGGCTCAAAAACAACTACAACATAATACAAAGAGATTATATATAAATATATAAATATAATGCAAGTATGAAATATTAAAAAATATTGTAAAATCTCTAAAACTTCCTTATGTAATATATATTCTAAAAATAATAATATAATGTATAAATATATATTACATATTATAAAATATGTATGTATAAATTGATTAAATAAATATATATAAATATGAATATATATATATTAAATATATATGTGTGTAATATTGTAAATGAACTGAGTGTAAAATACGACAAAAATGATTACCTTTAATATAATATTATAATGTACCATTATGTATCATACTATTGAAGAAATGCATTTATATATACTTATAAGTATAAAGAAATATATATAAATATGAATGTTTGTATATTTGATGTATATAAATATTGGGGCTATGAAATAATTAAAATATATGAACTTCCCAATAATAGACATCCTGATATAGGCATTTATCCACATAGGCAGTCATTCATAACATTTTAGTTTTTGGGTCCATTGCTAATATTTTCAATGCAGGGGTGATTGATATGTGGTCATTCAGACCCCAATTACCACAGGCATCCAATCTTAATTGCCAGATCATCTCCCTATATTCAACTTTGGTTTCCCAATCACCCCCCCCCGTTCCATATATTCAACCACTTCAAGCACCCAAAATTTGAAATCTGCTTTTTTGCATTCTATTGCATGCCTATATAAAGCATTGTTCTCACTATGCCTATTTATATCTCTTATGTGCTCATATATTCTATTTCTAAGATGTCTCTCGGTTTTGCCAATATAATATTTTTGGCAAGCTTTACACATTACCAAGTAAATTACCCCTTTTGAACAACAGCTACTATACTTCTTAGCCCTTAAAGTTAAAGATAAATTAGGTATTCTCAATTCTTTTGTTTCTGCAATATATGGACATTGCGCACATCTACCACATTTAAAAGTTCCGTGCTTTTTATTGGTCCCACTTCTTTCAATTTTCTTTCTCTCCAGGATATTTTTAATGTTCTTGTTTCTCCTGAAGCTAAATTTCAAATCACTCTTAAATACGTCTGTTTTAACAGCCATATTTCTAAACATATTCCATATCTCATGAATGCTTTTCCTCAACCACCCAACGTCTTTATAGTATGTAATAGTAAGATATGGTGTGAAATTAGTTTTTGTTGTATTTTGCGTATTTTCTTCATTCACCTCATTTCTATGGTTATTATTATTAATGTTATTGTCATTTGAACCATTATTGGCCACTAAATTATCAACCTTGGTTAATAGTGGTTTATATCTAGTTCGTCTACCCAGTGTTACATATTCTTTTATTGGTGTAATGAGCTCCTTAGGATACCCTCTTTCGATAAACATTGTTTCAACGTGTTCAAGTTCTTTCAAAAAATCCACCTCTTCTGATATCATCCTGGCCATCCTAATCATTTGTCCTTTTACGACATTTTTCTTTAATTGATATGGATGGTCACTATCAAAATGGAGATATGCATTTGAATAATGTTCCTTCCTAAAAATATTAGATTTATAACATTTTTTGTGTTTATCCTTACTCAACTTAATATCAAGGAAGTGTGTTTCATCCATTTCAATCCGATATACAAAACTTGAAAATGAGGTGGTATGATTAATGTATTGTAAAAATTCAATAATACAATCTTTGGTTCCGTTCCATAAAACAAAAATGTCGTCCAGGAACCTGAAATACTTAATATACTGATTGTATATAGAATTAAAAACATTGTCTCTCCCAGTATAACATAATTATGTTAGCATATACTGGGGCACAGGCGGAACCCATTGCCACCCCTTCTTTTTGGTGATAATAATCACCTTCAAAATACACAAAATTATATTTTAACACTAACTCCATACATTCTAAGACAGTCCTATATTGAAGAGCTGTAAGAAAATTCATTTCAATTAAAACTTTTTCGAACCACTCCATTCCAATAGTTTGTGGGATGACTGAAAATAACTCTTTTACATCAATAGTTATAAAGTACATTTCTTCACTGTAAGTACTATCACTTATTTTAGTCAAAAAATCCCACGAGTCCTTAAGTATATGATCATACTTAACATAAAATTCCTTAATCATAGTATCCACATATATGGCCATTGCTTGGGTTTTTGACCCTTGTGATGCCACTATGGGTCTCATGGGGGGTCCACCAGGGATTTATGTGTTTTCGGTATACCAAATATAGCAGGTACCACTGGTTTGGGTACTGTTAGAAACTTATATAAATCTAGATCAATCATACCACAAAACAAGTTGTCCTCTAAAATTAAATCTATCTTCCTGTATAATATATTGATCTTATTTTTGGTAACCAAACAATATTGCTCATCCTTGTCTAAAATATTTCATTTTCTTAATGTAATCCCACTTGTCCATAAGGACTATACCCCCACCCTTGTCGGGCTTCATGACACGTATTTTGTCATTGTTACTCAGTTCATGCAATAAATTCTTTTCATCTTTGGTCAAGTTGTGTTTCACTTTGTCCCTAGTCTTATATCCATCCCTAATTCTGTTAGTTATACATCTTTCAAAGTTTAAAATTTCACTTTGTATGGGTGGATTGTATGTACTACGCCTAGTCAGTGGATTTGCCTTATATTGTCCAGCTTCATCATTATATAAATGTTTAAAATTTAATTTACGTGTAAATAGTTTGTCCAAAATAAAATTCTCAATATTTGGCTTATCCACTGGCACAAAAGTGAAACCTTTAATAAATAATTCAAAAAAACTTTTATTAATATTAATATCTGTGTAGTTAAAAATATTAAAATTATTATATGTGTTTAAAATGCCACTAGCATTGTCGTCAGCCTCTGTGTTGTAAATAGTAGTTTGAATTTGCAATAATTCACAGTCAGGGGTTATTGAAAATTCTGCTCTCCGTATCCCCTCCCCAAACCTACATTGTTCCCAGAGGTGGCCTGTGCATAAGATGCCTGTTGATTCCGGTTTCTCAACCTCTCCGACCTCCTCACCTCTTCTATTTCTAAAGGGACATTTGTTTCAACCACATTACCATTCCCTTCAAAATTTGAATATTGGTCATAGAAAGATTGGTTGCGGCCATCTACCTCACCATGCTCCCAATGTCCTTCCTTAAAGGCCCCTCTTGTATGGAAGCGATTATTCCTACTTTGAAAATAGGATTTAAAATGATTAGTAAACTTCCGATTGGTAGTAAACTTTTCAAAATTATATGCATTACCTCTCATACACAGTAATATCCCTATCTAATTTCTTTAATTTGCGACTAATATTGGTATTTGTAGCTATATCAGCGTCATGCAAAACTCTATAATAAACATTTTTATACTCATCTAAAGAATGCAATAAATCACTATTAAACATAAATCTTGTCTATGTCACTTTTCAAATGCTCCATGACTTCAATATTATACTGCATCATTGCTTTTAAAATAGAAAGTCCACAGTCATTGAGAATGTCACACACATTTTTGAAAAATGTTTTGTCATTGTAACTACTATTGGGGAACTTGTTTATTCTAAGTCCTTTTGGTACGATCTTTTCTTTAATGCACTTCCCGAAGTACCAATTTTCCACAGTCAAGGATTTAAATTTAAGCAATAACTTCTTAAAATTCTTACATTTGTCTTTGTACGTAACTGCATTAGTTTGTTCCCTTGTGTTCAGCTTTTCTTTTTCTTTTCCACTACGCGTAAAGGATTTGTTAAGCCATTGATTAAAATCCAAATCTCTGTAACTTTCCACAATAGTGTGGTCACCTCTAACCTTGTCCCTGCTGGAATTCAAATTATTATAGTTTCCCATATTAGCGTTTCTCCGACTCGCATTCACTTCCTTGGCCCCTCCACCTCGTATCTGTTGGTCGCCGGCTTCCGACGTCACTCTGTTAGCCCTACAGTCCTTCGGGCTACTCTGCGCACAAGGAATCTCGTTGAAGGTTCCTGCTGGTGACGTCTCAGTTTGCGAGTATGCCTGGATGACTCGCAAGAGTTCGTTTAACATACCACTGCTTTCCATCGTAAATATTAGGACTCCTCGTGTCCGGACCAAAAGCACAAAACAACTGGTAACAACTGGCTTAACGAAGCCATTTCGGAATACGGAGATAAAGAGCGAAAGTATTTAGTGACAATAAGGGCCCGACGACGAATAGTTCAGGCGTTGAACAAAGCACAAAACTGACAGTGCTGGGGCTAAACAAGTAATGCAATAAGAATGGAACTCTCGGTATGGTATTTGCTGTCCACGGGCGAGAAGATTGTTAACTTTTTCTGACATTGGTTAGAGCAAGAATAAAAAAGGATCCCCAACAGGGTACTTAGCTTTTGAAGACTTCAGGATGATTCAATTCGGAAACGAAACCTTAGGTAGCATCTGACCGGCATTCATGTGAACTGCTTCTGCTTTGGGCTCCTCGGCAAGAAAGACTGACGTAATAGGGTTGGCTCCCTGTTTTTATACCCTCGATGACCTGATGCCAGTCCTGGAGCGACAGCAACCGATGCAGAAACATTAAGTCTCTGGTATTCGGGCCGAATGAGGGCTACTTGCAAGCAGATTAACCCAAGTGTGATGACTGAAACAGTGAAACACAAAGAACATCCGACTTACCCAGAGATTCTCAGGGTCCTGCGACACAGGCAATGTACATCTTAAAATACTGTTGTCACCAGCCTAGTTAAGGTCAAATTCATGAAGGCAGCTAATGAAAACAATTGGTTATGTACTCACCATAAACGCTAGATGTATGTAGTCCATCCCGCCTCATATTCTTCACTTGTGAGTTCGGAGCCGAATGTCGGCTCCCGACTCGGCCCATCTACTAGCTTGAAAGTCTTTGATTGGCTGGGCTAAGATGGTATCCCACAATACACTGCTCCACATCCCCAGATCTAGTTTGCTGCCAACAGAAAAATCATATCTATCGCCCAAACACACACATACTCATGACAACGAGGTCCAACAAATTGGACAAAGGGACTAGTGACATGAGGTATACCAGGGGATCCTCCAAATCCTCCAGGCAAGGGGGACGGTGGGCAATGAAGAATGTGAGGCGAGATGGACTACATACATCTAGCGTTATGGTGAGTACATAACTAATTGATGTTATGTAGTCCTATCTCTCCTACATTCTTCACTTGTGGGACAGCATCCCTAGCACCTACATCCTGGGTGGCTCAATGGAAAATACTCCCGAGTACTGTGGAGCCAAAAGATGACCTGCCCCTGGATACCGCATCCAATTTGTAATGGGAAACAAACGTATGAGGAGAAGCCCATGTTGGAGCCCCGCACATACATCATCCATGGATAACCTAGCCTGAAAGGCCGTGGAAGTAGAAACTGCTCTGGTAGAGTGTGCTCTGACTGGAAAAGGCAGGCTCTTTCCCCCTGCCTGGTAAATAAAGGAGATGCAACCAGCTATCCACCTAGCAATGGTGACTTTGGAGACCACAAACCCCAAGCGATTTTCCGAGAACGAAACAAAGAGCTGGTCTGACTTCCGCCATTCTGTAGTCCTGTGTAGATAAGTGTAGTTGCCTATGAACATCCAACAGGTGAAACTGGTACTCTGCCTTATTAGAGAAGTTGGGGAAGAAAACCGGCAGCTCAATGGACTGATTAATATTAGATAAGAAAGCCACCTTGGGAAGAAAGGACGGGTTCGGTCTGAGAGAGACTATCTTTATGGAATATCAAATATGGGGGCTTGACTGATGGGGCCTGGAGTTCTGATACTCTTCTGGCCGATGTAATAGCCATCAGAAAGGCAGATTTCCATGTAAGGAATTTTAAATCGCAGGAAGCCGCGGGCTCAAAAGGTGGGAGTGTGAGGGCCTGCAGAACAAAAGTGAGGTCTCAGGGCATAACAGGTTGAGATACAGGGGGGACGAAGGAGAAAAGTACCTTTCATGAAAGCTCTACACAGCCTGTGAGCCATTAAGCTAGGTTCATAAGCCGCATAATTGGAAATAGCCGCTAGCTGAACTTTGATGGTGGCTGAGGCGGACCCTTGGTAGAATAAAGGAGACAAAAATTCCAAAACAGAGTCAATGGGAGCCATGAAGGGGTCAATACCTTTTGACTGGGTCCATATTGAAAACCTTTTCCACTTGCTAGAGAAGATCTTCCTAGTGGACGGCTTATGAGAGGACGAAAGAATATAGACTACATCAGGAGAAAAATCGTGACACCCGACTACTACGGATGGAAGTGGAGTAGCCAGGCGGTCAACCAGAGTGTCTCCAGAGAAGAGTGGCGCTATCCAGACATGTGTCAGTAAATCCGGACGAGGGTCCAGAGTCCAAGGAGCATCCACGATGCAAGGTTGAAGGAAGGGGAACCACACTTGTCGAGGCCAGTGTGGGCACGATCAGAATCCATCTGCTTCCCAAGGATAGCACTTTCTGGATCACACTCGAAATAAGGGGGAACGGAGGGAAAGCATACAGCAGACCCGTGGGCCAATTGTGCGCTAGAGCATCCCTTGGAGATTCCCCCCAGTTGGGGGGGGGGGGGATCAGCGAGAAGTATTCGCTACATTTCACATTGAGAGGGCTGGCAAAATGGTTGCAGCAAGGTTGACCCCATTTGCCGAATATGCTGTCCGCCACCTGGCGGTTCAGGGACCACTCTCATAGGGCATGAGGATCGCCCTGCTTAGTCTGTCTGTGATCACATTGGTTTTCCCCGGGATGTGCGTTGCCACCAAGGTCCGCTGGGAAGTTTGTCGCCCAAGTTCACACTCTGTACCCACTATGCAGGGAGGCCATGAATCTGGTTCCTCCTTGTTTGTTGAGATACACTCTGACAATATGTCAGTAGTGTGGTATCACAATAGTCCCTAAGGGGAGGAAATCTTGAAGCGCCTCCAACGCTAGGAACACTGCCCTCATCTCCAGGACATTTATGTGCAAGTCTATTTCGTGCGCCTGCCACGATAATGCCCCCCCCATCTGGGAGGCGTCCGTGGTCACTGTGGCCACCGGGTTGGGTGAAACAAAGTGTTTCCCTACGGCCACCAACTGAGGTCCTGCTTGCATTTGCCTGTGATTAAGATTGGGTGGGATAGTGGTAGTCTTTGAAAGGACCATTGGGCGAATAGGAGCCAGTGTAGGATCCTCATATGCAACCTCGCTAATGGGACCATCATGACAGTGGATGCCATTGTCCCCAGTAACTGAAGCACTAGTCTTGCCCTCACGCGTGCCAGAGGCATCATCATCAGAACCTGTCGTTGTAACCCTGTGATCCTTTCCATAGGTAGGAACGCTCTCAACCGAATAGTGTCCAACTCTGCTCCTATAAATAAGACACGCTGTGAGGGTAGCAAGGCAGAATTTTTCCAGTTTATTGCGATGCCTAACTGGTGACAAAGATCGATAACAGTATTTCTGTTTTGAAGAAGTAGATGCTTGGTGGGGGCGGATAGGAGCCAGTCGTCCAGGTAAGGAAACACCTGGAATCCTTGACGTCTCAAGTGAGCCGGCACCACTGCCATGCACTTGAACACCCTGGGGGCTGTGGTGAGACCAAAGGGCAGGACTCGAAACTGGAAGTGCCTGGCTCCCAGCCGGAAGTGTAGAGGACATCTGGATGCTCTGTCCATTTTGATGTGGTAATAAGCATCCTTCAGGTCGATGGAGCACATCCATACTTCCTTTCCCAATAACGGGAGAATTGACTGTAGCGTGACCATCCGGAATTTGGACTTGTGTGCATAATGATGGAGTCGGCTGAGATCCAAAATGTGTCTCAGGTCCCCCGTTCTTTTCGGCACCAAAAAGAATCTCGAGCAAGTCCCTAATCCGATCTGGTCTGGGGGAACCTGGTTGGACGACTCCTTTTTCTAGCAGCTGAGAAACCTCACCTGACCCCTTTGACTGGGTGGAACGTCTGGTATCTTTTTGATGGGAGGAGGTGTGGAGTGAAATGGAATGGTGTAACCTCCGGCGATAATCCCTAATACCCATCTGTCCTGGGTGATGTTGACCCAGGCTTCCAGAAACTGGGAGACCTCACCTGACCCCTTTGACTGGGTGGAACGTCTGGTATCTTTTTGATGGGAGGAGGTGTGGAGTGAAATGGAATGGTGTAACCTCCGGCGATAATCCCTAATACCCATCTGTCCTGGGTGATGTTGACCCAGGCTTCCAGAAACTGGGAGATTCGACCCCCGACTGCCTCCGGAGAAGCACAGCCGGGCACACCCTCAGGAATGAGAGTATGGGGAACTGTGGAAGGAATCACGGTCCCCCCGAATTGCGGGGGCCCCCTCTGCCTCTGGGGCGACGTCTCCCTGAATATGACCCCCCTTCCCCTAACTCGGGAGTGGTCTCACCCTGTGCAGTAGGAAAGGACCTTTGCGATTTTTTGAACCACATCTTTCCCCCTCGCTGAGCCTTGGGATAAGGCCTCGACGGGAGGGAAAAACGGACTCCTACAGCAGATAAGGTCTTTCCCTCTTGCTCGCACCTGGTGAGCGTGTCTTTGACTTTGGTCCCGAACAAGGAGGAACCACCGAAGTGAGCATCAGTAAAGGAAGACTTAAAGGCCTCTGCAAAATGACACAGGCGTAGCCAGGCTTGCCTCCTGAGGGCCACCTCTGAACTAGCCGCCCTACTAGCTCCCTCGGCCACTTACAAAATCAGTCGTATGGATGAGTTAACAATGGAGTGGAGGATAGAGAGCTGAGCATTGACCGTTTGAGTCACCGCCTCAGGTACGTTACCCGTCGAGTATCTCCTAACTCCTTAAGGAGATCCCTCTGGAGCCGCATGAAATGAGACAAATAATTCAGCGACCGCAAGGTAAAGGTCGCTGAAGACAGTGTACTCTTCCCATACCGATCCATCGTCCTAGACTCCTTGTTAGGGGGATGGACCGAAGAGGAAGACTCAGCAACTTCCTTCTGTGTGGTAGCAGCCACCACCATAGCATCTACCGGGACTCCAAGACATCCCCCTCGGGCCCAATGGAGGAGACAGTCTCGAACCCTGTGGACGGAGCCGACAGGGTCAGAGCCGATGCTGGCACCGATAAACCCCATTGGGGAATCAGCGGCGGCACAGGAACATCCGGAGCAGGAATGTCCGGAGCAGAACTTACCGGCTCTGACGACAAGGATGCGCTCTGAGGAGGAATAGCAGGTACAACCAACAGAGCTGGCTCCGGAGCAGAGAAAAGTTTGGCCAACACCGGCGACTGTAGGAGCCTCTGCACCACCCTATCTACATTCAAATTGGAAAGCCTGGAGGATTTGGAGGAAATGGATGGAGTAGCAGACCTATCTGGAGAAGCTTGCCTTAAACTTGGCGACCGGCTCCAAATTGGTTCCAAAATTATCGGAGCGGCTGCAGAGTCAATCGATAAGAGTTACTTCCGGCGGCCCCGAAGTCTGTGGAGCCGAGGAAGCAGATTCCACAATAGAAAGTTTAGAAGGTGGCTCCGAAACAATAGATGGAGCCGACGACATCTTCTTGGATTTGGAGGATTTAGACTTAGACTGGGAGCCGAAACTAAATCCTCCTCAAAGGACGGTTTTAGCAGTCCCTTTAGGATCAATTTGTTTTTCCTCTCTTGGAGTACCCAAGGACTAAAGGAGTGGCAGAAACTGCACGACTCCTGAAGGTGGATGGCTCCAAGACAGTAAACAGAGACAGCGTGCCCGTCTGATAGACATTTTATAGGCACACTTAGTACACTTTTTAAAGCCTGAGGGCTTATGCTCTTTTTGTTCCTTAGACATTCTAACAAATAGTAGCAGCTGCTACCAAAAGGGCGGGAAACCGCTAACACAGAAGTAGAAACACGAAACACACAGGCACAGGGGAGAACCTCTAATTAAAACGGTTCTCAACTTAAATTAAGAAAAACTAACCAAGCAAGCACACGAGGAGGACTAGGTCCTCTAACTTAAACGGGCCTTGCCCGAGGGTGTAAGGGATACCACACACACACTCGTACACTACAAAAACAATGCAGCAACATCACTATAGAATAACAGAGTTATTTTAGCCAAGAATTAGTAAAACATTTTCCACAAAAAAAAAAAAAAAAAAAAAAAAAAGACTTTTTCAATACCCAGCCACAGCCAAGTAGAGACCACGTCCGAGCTCTACAAGTGGCAAACAAGATCTGGGGATGTGCAGCAATGTATTGTGGGATACCATCTTAGCCCAGCCAAAGACTTTCGAGCTAGTAGATAGGCCGAGTCGGAGCCGACATTTGGCTACGAACCCACAATTGAAGAATGTAGGCGAGATAGGACTATATAACATGGTGTTTTTCCACCAAACCCTAAAGTATGCTATTTACCTACATAGGTTCATAGGTGTGTACTAAGCTAACAGCCCTGGAACCTTTACACGTCTAGCCCATAGAAGTGCCCTGGCATCATGCCGCCTGATGTTAGTTCCCAGTGCCTATCAAGTACAGCCACTGGAGTGATCCCCGGGATGAACTTTCTATTACCCATCCACTCATCAAGATTTCTCTTGAAGAGGGACAGCGAAGTACTCTGCTTGATATGTATGGGAAGTCTATTCCAGAGCACAGGCAGTCTCTGGGTGAGGAACTTGTCCCTCCAGCATGTTCTGTTGATTGTGGTAATGAGGTTGAGGTCTCTGCAGTGTGTGGTGCGTAGGGACTGAGATTTCTTTACATGTAGGATTTCTAAAAGCTGGGTCAGACATGGCTCTAAGTCAAGCAGAGATCACCTTTAAGTAGGCGATATGAGATGGAGAATAGCTGGAGTCTTCAGAGTCTGTCTGTGTAGGACATATGTTTAATGCCTAGGATCCTCTTCGTGAGGTACTTCTGTGGCCTCTCCAGGTGTCTAGTGAGGAGAGGAGAGGAGAGAGAGAAGAGACACACAGAGAGACTACCTCTGTCTTCCTGGATAAAAAACCCTTGGTAATGAGACACACAGGATTTTCTGACCATAATGGCAATGTGGTGGTCGAAGGAGAGGTTGCTGTCAACCTGAGTCCAAGATATCTTATAACGCCTTCAGTGCTCAGTGGGCTCCCATCAATGTGGTAATTAGTGGGAACGGAGTTATAAATAAAGGGAATGATTACATTTTTTGGCATTAAGCTTAAGGCCATGGTTTCAAAATCAGTCACTGGTCTCGGTGAGGACTTTCTATAGGATGTCTGCACCACTTGGAGTTGATGGCTCCCAGCTTGCAATCATCTGAAACTTGGTCAGCCATAGTCCCTTTGTTGGTCTAGACATTTGAGAAGTAGATGCCGAACAAGAGAGGACCCAGGACCGATCCCTGTGGGACTCCACTCGTGACTGGTTGGCAGTCTGACTGAGTTAGCTACTTTCACAATGTGTGTTCTACCTATGAGCCAATTTGCAACCCGCCTAGTGATATAAGGGTTGATGCCTCGTTTGGTGAGTTTATTAATAATTCCTGAGTGAGGAATGGTATCAAAGGCCTTGGCCGGATTGAAGTAGGCAGTAGCCACTGCCTTACCTTCATCCAGAGCCCTGGTGACCGACTCAAAGTAGTCAACCAGGTTTGAGCAGGCATGATCTCCCTTTCACAAACCCAAACTGCATGGGGTCCAGAGTTTGGAGGTTTCCTATATCTTTGTTAATCAGGTCCATGATGATGCGCTCCATAGCTTTACATATCAAACTTGTCAGGCTAATAGGGATTTAATTCCCAGGGGTCTGTAGTTGCTCCCCCTTTACAGAGAGGGAGGACTGTAGTAGTACGCCATTCGGTAGGAACAAAGCCAGAGGTGAGGCTGTGACTTATAGGGCACAGATGTCGTGCAAGTTCTCTTTGTAGAACACAGCCAGGGATATTATCAGGTCCCATGGAAGCAGTATTCTTGGCCATGGACAAGGCAGCTTTAACCTGTGCTGCAGTAATGCTGGGTGCCTGGCGTTCCTCCGGTACTATGATTGGGCCTTTGTGGGGGGATAAAGCTGGCACTGAATCTGTCAACCAGTATGTTGGCATTATCTGTTGGCTCAGTATAGGAGGTACCATTGTGCAGTAACTCGGAGCAAATCTGGGTATTGTCATGGAGGTTCTTGATATAACTTTAGAAGGCTTTCTGATTGTTTTGCGTCTTGGTTCTGTTGGGTATGGCTAGTTCCATGCATTTATGTACATGTTCATACAGTGCATTGGTGTACGATTCAGCAGTCATGCAGCTATTTTCCATTGGCATGGGTGCCGTGAAGTTAACGGCCTCTGTTTTTAGGAGTCCAAAGTCAGCTTTGGAGAAGTTTTTCAAGGTGGTTACCTTTCCGGGGGGGGGGGGGGCGAGATGTGGACTTCCATGATGATTAGTTTATAAGTTTATAGTCAGATCTGACCTGGGAGGGACTGACTATTGGTGTGTAGAGCAACTTTCACTCAGGTTTGTAATAACCAGGTCAAGGATGTTGCTTCCTCTAGTGGGGTTCAGAATGAGCTCGCCCAGGGCACTGGAATTTATGAATTCCAGGACGAGTTGGGCTAGTGTATTGCTGCTTGAGCAGTTTTCCCAGTTGATGGAAGGGCAGTTAAAGTCTCCTAGTATGAGAGTGTTGGGTTGGACCTTGATAGATTCCCGGGTGCTTAGGAACGTGGATTGAGAGTTAAGGGACATGGTTGGGGACCTATAGCAGGCTATGACCTGGACCACAGTCTTACCCAATGTTAGTCATATCTGAAGTATCTCAGTCTAAAGGTGTGCATATTCTTTACAAATATGGAGACACCACCGCCTCTGGAGCTTCGGTCCATGTTTTGGGGCCGAAAGGTGTGGAATGAGGTCTCCATTAAAACATAAATGTCGATGTTCTCCATTTTGAGGAGTGCTTCAAGCGAGTGCATCTTGAGATTTAGACTTCTAGCGTTGAGTAGCATGACCCTCAAATTGCAGAAAAAAGTGGATATCTGATATAAGATACAAAAAACATGGAGTACAGCTATGGAAACGTTTAGCACCACATCATCAATTTTAAGAAACTCTGAACACAACTCCGCTACATGAACAATTTTATCAATCCTAGCAAAATAAGTATTTTCACAGCCGTGCAAAACTTCCGAGTTTAAGAAGATAGCCGATATTAATGTAAACACTTTACAATGCTTATAAAAGGTATCCTGTCTCTAGAAGGAAACTTATCTCTATGGAGAACTGTGATGAAATGAAGTAAGCTTGTCAAGTTAAATATCACTCAGAAGCAATTTTACTATAGCAAGAACCTCTACAAATGTCAGTTTACAAATGAAAGTATTTCCATATGCCAAACTACCTTGAACTGTCTTCCCGAGGTAGTCTCCCTTCCTCTCCTTATTAATGACATACTGGTATATTTTGCCAGTTGTGAGATTATTGTCTTTGGTCAGTCGAATGTCCAAGAATCTCTCATAGTTCCCCAAATCTAGATCAACCTCTCCACCATCATCCAAAACAAAGACTTCACCTATAAAATTAAATAGAGTGGATTTGAAAACAGTCAACCATATTCAGCATAGCATTCAATTAATCATTTTTTTCTTAATGAAATGCCTCACATGAATATATATATTTAAATGACAATTCACAGGTTTGCTCAACAACAAACACCAAAATTCTGTCAAGGTTAAGCGCTACTGAGCAACTCTGCACACAAAGAGAAAGGAGACAGTTGTGCATCACATCTACAGTGGATATAAAAAGTTTACTCACCCCTGTTAAAATGCCAGGTTTTTGTGATAAAAAAAAAATGAGAGCAAAATAAATCATTTAAATTTTCCACCTTTAATGTGACCTATAATCTGTACAATTGAAAAACAAAACAAACCTCTCGGGGGGGGGGGGGGGGGTATAAAAAAATACAAAATGTACAATACGCTGGTTGCGTAAGTGTGCACACCCTTAAATACCTTGAGCGTGTGCACACCCTTAAACTAATACTTTGAAGCACCTTTTGATTTAATTACAGCATTCAGTCTTCTTGGGTAGGAGTCTATCAGCATGGCACATCTTAACTTGGCAATATTTGCTCACTCTTCCTTGCAAAAGTGCTACAAATCTGTCAGACTGCAAGAGCATCTGTTGTGCACAACCCTCTTCAGATTTTGTATTGGATTTAGGGTCTGGCTGTGCCATGCCAAAGCTTTAATTTTATTCTGGTGAAGCCATTCTTTTGTTGATTTGGATGTATGCTTGGGGTCATTGACGTGTTGAAAGGTTAAATTCCTCTTAATCTTCAGCTTTCTAGCAGACGCCTGAGGGTTTTGGGCCAAAAAAATGACTGGTATTTGGAACGGTTCACAATTCCCTCCACCTTGACCAAAGCCCCAGTTCCAGCTGAAGAAAAGCAACCCCAAAGCATGACACTGCCACCACCATGCTTCAGTGTGGGGATGGTGTTCTTTTGGTGATGCAACTGTTTTTGTGCCATTCCTACCCTTTGGAATTGTGGTCAAAGTTCAACCTTGGTCTGATCAGACCATAACACATTTCCCACATGCTTTTGGGAGACTATGTATTGTTTTGCAAATTTTAGCCGGTTCTGGATATATTTTTGTGTATAAGAAAAGCTTCCGTATTGCAACCCTAACCCGTAGTCCAGACATAGGGAGAATACGGGAGATTGTTATCACATGTAGTACACAACCAGTACTTGCCAGAAATTCCTGCAGCTCCTTCCCTGTTGCTGTAGGTCTCTTGGCAGCCTCCCTGGTCAGTTTTTGTCTTGTCACCAATTTTGGAGGGACGTCCAGTTCTTTGCAACATCACTGTTGCCCCATATTTTCTCCACTTTTTGATGACTATCTTCACTATGTTCCATGGTATATCCAATGCTGTTGAAATGTTTTTGTACTCTTCTCCTGACAGATGTCTTTCAACAATAAGATCCCTCTGACGCTTTGTAAGCTCTCTGCAAACCACGGCTTTTGCTGTAGCAGGCAACTGAGTAAATGTCAGGAAAACCCTACTAGGACAGCTGAACTTTATTTGGGCTTAATCACAGTCTCTTTAATTGATGGCAGGTGTGTACCCAAGAAGACTGAATGCTGATAATTAAATCAAAAGGCATTTCAAAGTGTTTGTTTAAGGGTGTGCACATTTACGCAACCAGCATATTGTACGTTTATTTTTTTCCCCAAACAGATTTGTTTTTCAATTGAAATATACAGGTTATAGGTCACATTACAGGTGGAAAAAGTTTTGAAATGATTTATTGTGGTCTCTTTTTATATCACAAAAATCTGGCATTTTAACAGGGGTGTGTAAACTTATATCCACTGTACAACTCAGGTTCAAGCTGCATCTCAGCTTTCAGAGAGAAGGGACAGAACATCAAATGGCCTACTCAGTGCTGGGATGGAGGGACTTCCACAATTTGCGCATCCCAGATACACAACAAGATGGGCAGAAATCAGCACACGTAGGTTTAACAGCTGTGCCAATGCCCAGAAGAGTAACATGCACATGCAATCACAAAGTTACACTGCAGACCTGTTCTTGGGAGACATTAATACAGAACCAGGAAAACAAGTGACAACTTCACTATGGCAACTCAGCTTCCCAATACCCATTTTGCACAAGGAGAACAAGAAACAAACCAGTACATAAAAGAAGAAAAAGCAAAGTTGAGGGAAAGTGCTGGTATTGGGCAACAACAAAGGAGTTGAGTGTTATGAGCAGTACAAAATCAGCATTCTTTTACTCATTAAACTTAAGGGTCCTGAATTACAACTCAGGAATTTACATACAAAGCACAGCATTTCCAGAATACCAAAGTGTTTTTTTCCCTAGGATAGTTCAAACAAAAAAAAAAAAAAAAAAAAGCAGCTCCAGCAAAATGAACATTATCTGAACCAATAAGACTAGTAATTCCAGGGCAAAAGATGTTAAACCCTACAAATACAAAAGGTTATATGATAAAGCTGCAACAGAAATACTGTGGCTATCATACACCATTACTAGTTATATGATGCTATACGGTACTGCACGTTTACCTCACTGCTGAGCAATATAACATTTTACAGACATGATCCTTGCATTTGATTTTACTTATGCTTTCAGACTGCAGAGTTTATGGAATTAGAGAATTCCTTTTAATAACATGCACAGACTCAAATGCAGGTACTCGCCATTCAATTTTAAAGCTATTTGAGATTTTCTATAGATGAATCTAAAAAAGTCTGCAATAGGACAGCAGCTCTTGGTATTTTCTGGTAGAGTTAAGATAGATACTAGAGAATACACAAAGCAGAGACTACTTCTACTACATCAAAAAACACACACCACACCTCTAAAATGGTCAACTGATCTAAGAACCCACACAGTTTGGAAAGTCATGTGTTAACAGTAAAGCGATTTTTTTTAAAATAAAATTCCACCAAATTGCAAGACAGCAAATACAAAACAACTTACCATGTTCATATGGAGAGAAGGTTCCAGCATCTATGTTAATATAGGGGTCAATTTTAATGGATGTGACATGCAAACCACATGATTTTAAAATGGTACCGACACTGCTAGCAATAATCCCTTTTCCAATCCCCGAGATCACACCACCGGTTACCAAAATGTACTTCATTTAAGCTTCTTTGTGCTCTAGGGGAAAAAAAAAAAAGAATGCAATCACAAGAATCTCACAATAATCTTCATGCTAGAGGGTTACATTATAAATTAAAAACAGTTCATTTCTGCAGTAATTTTAAAAGGATATTAGTTTGTTTAGATAACCGGTTAGTTAAAAAAATACTGCACCAATTAATTTTTATGGAAATATTTGTGCGACAATACACCATTTCTATTTCCCTTCTTCTGATGCTGTAAAAACATAGCTAAGCGAGACAGACAAACACAGCACCTGTTAATATGCGATGGTAAGAGGTACAACCACACTATCTGTACCACTACCCGACTAGTATGAGCAAATGAATGACCTGAAGAGCATACAGCAAATGCTTACTGTTAAGACTGAGAACACCTGCCATACCCAAATGCACTTTACAATGAACAGATACAAAGCAGAGGTAATCACCGATCTCCCAAGATTTCATCCATCATGCTACCTCACCGAATATAAATGAAAACTTTGCCAAAATAATTGTGTGCAAATACAGGTTTATACCTTTCTAGTGTCATACACTACCTGTGTTTACTGTAACATATTGCCACTAGCTAGACCAATCACAGCACGAGAAAAAGTACTGCCTACTTTTAAAAACAAGCCAACCATAACAACTGTTGGTAGGCAAGGCTTAAAGTCTGAACAGTAAATACTTCACCAATTCTGCATTAATTCACCAGTTCTGTATGCATTCCCTTATACCAATAAATACACCAGCCACAACTTGAAATTGAAAAATGAAATTTACTTGCATTATAATTCAGCAACACACAAAATTTAACCAATGACATGCCAATTAATAAGACAAGTAAGAAAGGGCAAGGTTGTAAGCAAAATGAAATTAAGACCGTTAATCTACACTCTCCTGAAATAAACTGTCACTTAAATCACTCATGGTCACTGGTTATTCATATTTTCATTTAAATCGCTCATGGTCACTGGTTATTCATATTTTCATTTTTGCATTAATTTTTATTTATACTTTTCTGTTCGGGCTACATGCAAGAGGCATGGTATAAAACATCCTTATGGGAAAACACTTTACTGCTGTCGATCAGTAGTACACTAGATTGAATATATTGCTACTTGTCTGCTAGTAATTATGAAACTATGCAACATTTCCAAATGTACACTAAATAAAAAACTGACAAATTATTGCACAGCATCAAGTAAAAACTTGATATTTGCACTGCAAGCTCTCAACAGATTTTATTCAATTCTTGCTTTTTTTTCCTCTCAACAAGGCACATCTTTATTAAACCATCATTTACTACATAGGCAATCATACATTTATATAAATGAAAACAAACCAGACCATCCTAGTTGCAAGAATTTTACATCACAAACCAAACTGACACTCCCAGTTGCAAACATTAAACATCACTTACAATCTACTCAATCATTACATACCTCATTTAACTCTTGCCGCCTTTTAAACCTCATTCCTCCCTTGTATGCATAGTTCTCACAACTCCCCGTTTTTCATATGTAGTTTGCTCCTATCCCTTTCTAAAGATCTCAATTCCACTTGTTTCATCTCCATTACTGTACTCACCACTTCCAGTATAGTTGGTTTAGATTCTGAATTCCATTTTCTAGCAATCGCTTTTTTTGGCAGCCACCATTAGACACAGCAAGGCCTTACCATGCCTAGGTAATTCTGATTCTGTATCATAGCTCAGAAAAATAATCTCCCTATGAACCCTCATCAGAGCGACCTGCTCAACTAGCATCTCTGACAGTGCATCTCGCAGTTGATCCTTAAAGGTCCGCCAACTCACAGCATGCCCAGAAGATGTGTTCCAAATTTCTTGGAAGACATTTGAAAACTCGAGTTTGGCTCAACAAAAGTGCCCTGGCGCTATATATAGGTTGGTTGTAGTATACAAAATACCAAAATCTGTTTGCGAAACTTTAGACAAATAAAATTCCAGGTCTGTGTCGTTTGTGTAATGTTAATTATACAAATAATGAAAATTATTCATACCTCTGAAAATTTTGAACGCACAAAGAACTTTGACGTCATGTCAAAGCTCAACAAAAGTGCGCCGACAGTTCCAAGTTGGGAGACAACTATAAACTGAGGTGTGCATCAAAATATTAATTTAGATCTAAAGTCCGCAAATGCACCAACTTACCACTCAAACTTTTTACTAATAGCAAATGTAACTTTGGTGACATTTACAGTTCAAATATATTTACATTTCTTCAGCTTATGCTACTTAAAACCCAATTTATTCCGAAAAATGCTTCGAAACTTAAGGTGCGTGTGCGTAGGTTACAAAAGGTGAGACATTCCACAGCTCAGTGATGTTAACTACTCCCGGCAGTAAAATCAGGGATGAATTGCAAATAAAATGCCCACTAAAGAGCAGTAGGTACTGTCATGTAAAAGTCAGTAAGAACAGTGAGGAACAACGGAAGATCTTGGGTAATCTACTCATGCTCTTAAAGATTAAGTACTAAACTTGACAGCTACACAACCAAGCAACAAGGAGAGGGAAGCAGAAGTGATGGCTGCATTAAAGTACCACAAGGCTGGCAATGAAGCCACATTTAAAAAAAAAAAGGATTTTGAAAAATTTTTTTTTTTTTTTTTTTTTAATTCTCTAGCAGCAGGCATCATGACTATCTGGTATGATATGAAATAAAAGTTACTTTCTAAGACAGCACTGTGAAGGCAAAAGCAAGGAGTAACTGGTCTGTTGGTCTCAGAATACATTCACAAAGTGGAAGAGATGAGAACAGTTGTGCAAGTAAACTTAACACAGCAGTAAAGTTCAAAATGATCACTGCTACAGTAGCATTAAGCTTTACATGGGTTAGCACTTGCTAAGGACACAGCAGCCGAACAGCTTTCAAAACTTTCTGGGTACCTTCCATGCCCTCAAACCATTATTCACCACAAGCTGAGCTGATTTTAGTCAGGTGTGGGCTCCACGTCTTTCAGTGCTTTCATGACAAAAGGAAAAGACAGATTGGGGGGAGAGAGAGAGAGATAAAAGTCCTGACAAGGACAATACTAGGAAAACAAAAAGTCCTAATCCTGGAAACAAAAACTTAAAAACAAAGAGGATATAACAGGTACTTCCAGCAAGTTTACTTACAGAGTTGCACTACACTCATCATATTGGCCACTGCTGTAGTAGCCTTAGCTATATGGTTAGATTACCACAGCTTAGACAGAAAGTAAGAATGAGAGTTCAGGAGACCACAGAGAATTGTCCTAGATGTAGAAAATTAAATCTAGTTATGCTCTTGTATGTGCACAGGACCAATTTGCTGCTTCTATAGTCTTTCTAGAACCCAAACTTTTCCAAAAGGCCACAAAGCCAAGACCCTGGTAGAACAAGCCTTGACCCTTTCCTGAATTGTGTTGTGATGGCGAGTATAACAAAAGGTAATAACCACTTCAGGTTCAGAATCTTGAAGCTCTTCAGAAAAACAGGCATCCTTCTTTCTTTTATAAAGAACTACTACTTCACAAAAAGAATCAATAACCAGAATTAAGTCCTAAGCCAGGCCCAGTAAAGTACTCTTTTCTAGGGAAATTTGATGAAGTCGACAAATTTTTATTTATTTTTTTTTTACAACAGGAAAAATGGGGCCAACTGCATTACAAATGGCAACAGCAACTTCCCCAAGTATGAGCACAGCATTCTGGCAACAAGAAGCCTTCCCTCTTCACTATACCAGGACCAACAAGAGCGGTTCTGACTTGCTCACTGAGGGGACCCAACAGCCACAGATGATGTGGCTAAATCTTGGTCCATAGTGGGTGTAGGTGCTACACCAGAACGATCCTGGGTAAAAGATAAATGGTCTGAGGTACAACAAATGGCTACAGCAGCCTCTGTTAACCTGCTGTGGTGGCAAAAGCTGCTTAACGTTTTCGTTTTGTGGCTAAAAGGACCAACCACAGGACCGTAGTTTGTTGCACAGATTAATAGAATATTGGAGAATACAAATGAATAGATGAGTCCAAAGTGAAACACCTGCTCTGGTAAGTCTATTAGTTGAATCTAAAACAAACTGCAAAGCTGCTTTGAACAAGGGAATAATTTCAGCATACAGAATATTTGCAAGATAACTATAATCAGAGACGCTTTGCATGGAAAAGCGATTTACAAAGGGAACAATGGGAGGGCACATGTACGGCTCTCCCAAGTAGACAATATCTTGAAGGTTTAAGATTTTTTTTCCCTGGAAGCAATTGCTTAGATATTTCTACATCCTTCACAGATTTTAAAGAATTTTTTCCTCAGGCAGACAGCAAATGGTTGGAGGTATGATGGGGAAGACAACTTAACAGGAGCATGTTTTTTTTGAGTCTGTAATGAACTGGCAGATTTAAAAAAATGTCCTACAGAATGCTGTGTCAGAAATACTGGGAAACCAAATGGCTGTAACTAAGGAAATTATTCTTTTTATGCTAGGGACATAGGATCTGAACTGCCTAGACATAGGCCTTAAACGTTTTATTCTATTGCTTGCAAAAAAAAAAAAAAAACACACACAATTACTCGAAAATGGAAATCAAACTAATCCAACTGTATATGAAGTATTGAAATTTCTAGAGAGTTAAAAACTGGAAATGGGATCTTTAGAAAAGGGAAGGAGTAAATTATATAAAAATGGATTTTTTTGTGGGAACACTACATGCAAGATAATGTTCAAGCAATGGCTTGAGGTTTAAAAGGAAGGTGGTAATTAAACTGTGTAATGATCCTCAGTTTACCTTTTTGGGGTTCATACAAGCCAAAGGTTGTGGCAAAAAAATCCTCCAGTGCTGAAAGAACAGGGGGATCTGGGATAGGGTCTCGAAATTCCAGTTGAAGTAACTTCCTAATAAAAACATTTAAAAAACTGTACCACCAATGAGAAAGACCCATATTTATTAAAATAAGTTTAAGTGCTTTCATCTGAGTAATCTCAGACTTCTTCAGAACAAAGTTTCAAATTCAGTTCATCAGCATTTAAAATTCCAATGACCAATCAGCAATTACTTTGTCACAATTACATAACATTATGTCAAGTAATCCAATCCATAAAATGCTATATTAAAACATACTAATTTTCAACAAGAAAAAATAAAATCTAAACACACACACATTAGTAATCAGAAACAAAGCAGAAAAATAACTAATAGTGCTCTAAAAAAGTTTTAAAAATATTTTGAAGCAAGGGAGCTTTTATAGCTTTGCAACCCTCAATTTGAGAACACTGGATATACTTATGTTGGTTGTAATTTAACCCCGGGATTCTACCAGTGTCCAATCTAATTTGCCAAAGCAACTCTATATTCCAACACTGCCTCCCAATAACCACCCCAATAGTCATGTAAAACCTGTTCTACAACAAAGAAAATAAACTTACTATTAGGACATTCTTTAATGTTTGTGACGAAGTAATTGCGGATTGGTCATTGGAATTTTAAGATTTGCACTGGGTGTGACGAGGATGGACAGGATTAGGAATAAGTATATTAGAGGGTCAGCCCAGGTTAGAAGGTTTGGAGACAAAGCCAGAGAGAGGCAAGATTACGTTGGTTTGGACATGTGCTGCGGAGGGATGCAGAGTATATTGGGAAAAAGATGCTAAGGATGAAGCTGTCAGGTAACAGGAAAAGAGGAAGGACTCTAAGATAAGGTTTATGGATGTGGGGAGAGAGGACATGCAGGCGGTCGGTGTGACAGAGCAAGATGCAGAGGACAGGAAGAAATGGAAACAGTTGATCTGTTTTGGCAACCTCTAATGGGAGCAGCCGAAAGAAGAAGAGGTCTTTCCCGCTGGTGGCACTATAGAAGCAACTCATAATACTTGTTAGTGACTGCTAAATATCATTATGCTCCTTCTGAAACAGTTTCAGACCAAGGGAATCCTTCAAAAAGGACTGGTCGAATCTAAACTCTTCAGTACCTAAATCAGAACTCTGAAGAGACTAAACAAAATCTGTCCCTTCACACCAATTTCGTGATTCAAAAACCAACTTCTTCAGAAAAAGCATTATTTTACCAGAAAAAAATAAATTGGAAGGGTCAAGAGGCTGAGCTAAATCCTTGTAGCTAAGCCCAGTAAATCAATCCTGTCCAAAGTGACAGTCAGGAGAATAAAATGACATTGGTTCTTTTGACATGAATTTCTGAAGACAGACCCACTTTTGCCAGAAAAAAAATCATCTCCTTAGGGACAGGCACAGCATTCTAATTAGGATGAGTGGTGTTCCATTTTTTCCAGCATCTGCTCTCCCTTACCCATGAAGGGCACCCCAAAAGCTGCAGAGGACATATCTTACTCCCAAGGCCATGGTGGCTGTAGTGACTACACCGAAGGGAGCCAGAGAAAAAAAAAACAAATTGTCTGAGGAACCAGTAATATCCACAGCAGTCACCCATCTGCAGAGTCACTTTTTAGAATCCTGTTATGGTGGCAAAGACTGTTCGGTAACCTTTAGTTTAGCTGGAAGAAGGAATATTCACAGAACTGGTAGATCATTATATGGTTAATCCCAAAAAGATGTTGAGTCCCAGGGAAGCCTGGCAGCAGTAGATGGTAAAACAGGCAAGCTGAAAAACATGTACCTTAAAACGCAGTAAAAAAATGTACTCCAGCCCAAAAGTACAGTAAAACTAATTAAGCACAACTTTTTAGGTTAATTTTTTATCATAAAAGTGATGCTCCCATTTAAAAGTCAAGTGACGAAAAAAAAAGACGACTTCTGCCTTGGCTTTAAAATGAAACGAAAAGTAATCCCCCAAAGGAACTTCTCTGACCAGCAGAAGAACAGCATCAGCCTATGCAGTCTATCCTCCAAAGTATGCAAGAAAGCTCTGGAGGGCGTAAAGTTTAAAGCTGAATTTTTAGTCAGCTCGACTCAAGCTGACCATCCGTTACATCCTTAGCAGGGTACAATACATAGAGTCAAGGTTACTGCAGCAATGATTCAAATGATGAATCTACACCATTACGTTTGAGAATCCTTAATAAAAAAAGGAGTGGTCGGTTTGGTAATAATGGTAAAGGTGTTTACCTCAGACACAAGGTACAGGGTTTCTCACTATTGGTCACCAGCTACATGTGCAATAGTGGGCAGACCAATTGCCTAGTATTCACTTATGAACCAACACAGACTGGTGTGCAGACATGTTACACGGTCGAAGTGCAGAATTGTGCGCAGTTCAAGTCCTGTCTTCTCCTACATTAGAGTATCATATTTCTTGGCTTGCAAAGCTCACAGTGTGTCTGCACTCAAAGGTTTTCAGGTTTCTTCAGCTTTAGACTACAAAAGGCAGAACAGGTTTAAGGCCAAGGGAAAAGAATCCAGATGCAAGTGAGATACACAGCAGAAGAGCTGCTACATCAGAGTTCTCAGTGGATTTAAGACTTCTACTAAATCACATAAAGCAGCTCAAGCAATCCAAGAGTATAATCCAAAGTAAAACAAAGGCATATAACAGAATGCAAGATGAGAATGGGGGCAAGGTGCCCTGTCAGAAAGTTAAGTGTCAAGTTTTCTGCTCTGGGCAAGTTCAGAAAGTCCCTAGCTAGTTCATCTGTCAAGAGGACATTATAAATTTTACAGTTCATATGATGCGCATAAACAATCCAAGCCAGTGCAATATATTAAAAAAAAAAAAAAAAAAAAACACACACACAATCACACAGGAACAGGTAATAAACTTGGTAAAAAACAGCTGAAAATAAAATATAAAACTAATCCCATCGCACACTGTCAAATGCATGCTTGAGTAAAAAAAAAAAGTTTTAAGGATGTGTGGAAACTAGCCAAGATGATGTGCCAAGTCACTGAAGGCAGTACATTCCCAGACAAGAGGTCTAAACGGCAAATCTATTAAACTACCAGCAGCCCCTGGGATAGGCAGAGTGCAAGATTCTGTAAGGGTGACGTGGTATCACAAGCTCTTGAGAAAGAGGGTCTCAAGTAGTACCAACGCTCTGAACCAGGTGCAGCCAAATCTTGAAGTTGGGCATTCCTATATAGACAGCATTACCACAATCAAAACCAAGAGGAGACCAGGGCATGGAAACAATAAAAGGTCAGTTTAAGACAAATGTTTAATTCTGGAAGCATTACTTGTGTGTAAACAGGAAATTTTTAACAGCAGCAGACACGACAGCCTAAAGTGACAACTGAGAACCCAAGATTACACGAGGCTACAAACCTTTTTGATAACATAAAGCTTATTACCTTCATAAAAGATATAATTAAAGCAAGGGACCAGAAGAGAAAAAAATCTAAGATAATGTGAAGTCAGTCATGGTCCCAAGTTCTGGCAGTGTTTACCATCAAATTATGTGAAGCAAGCCATGAGTGAAGAGATTCAAGAGCTTCATCAATTAGTATGCATATTTGTTATTTCTCATTAAGGAACGTAGGAAAGCTTTGTATCAACAGCACAGCAGAGATATGGTAAAGCACACCCCTTTGTAAAGCCTCTTAAAGGAAGCACATCATGAAAGGAAGAGGGTCCCAAGATAAATCCTATGGCAATTCAGAATTGAAGTTATGCAGAAGTATAAATATTCAAATGCAAAACAACTTGTGTGCATGTTCGTGGGAGCACACACTAGGACTGTAGAAGACATGCCTCACTATGATTTTACAATACTCAATCAAGATGGTATAATCAGTGTCAAATATAAAGGACAGCCAGCATTGTGGAATACAGGGATAAAGCCATATAGAACAAGTAATCTGGGTTCAAAAAGCAGCTCTGTATTTGAAGTACTGGCAGGGAGGGATGGGCATAGTGTCCCAACAGCATTTATGTGAGCATTCCGTCAGCAACACCCTGTGGAAGCTGGAGAAAAGGCATGGTCTGGAAAGAGGTGCTGGACTTGTCCAAACTGCTATGGAGATGGGGTGATATGGCACGTCTCCACTGGTTGACCACTTCCTCAGACAAAGCAATGGCACTGCAGGAGGAGGGGATAGCAGGATAAGGCAAAGTAATAATCCCACCAAATAAAAGGTGAAGGCAAGCTCCCTAGGACACTCTGGTTCGACACTGACCCCAGCTTGTAATGGAGGAAGCTCACTGGTTGACCCAGCAATGGCTGTGGGGCACTGGGTAGACCATAGGATGGCACAGGGATGCAGAAAGATTCCAAAAACTTGTCAATAAATTAAGATTAAATAAAGAGCTGTAGTTACAGAACAATATGATCAAGGGATGTTTTGTGGAAATCCCTCTGAAGGCAGAAGAAAAAAAAAAAAAAAAAAAAAAAAAAAAAAAAAAAGGACTCCATGAAAGCCATAACCTGACAAATGAAGACACTGTGGTTTGTTAAAACCATACTAGAAAAACAAGGATCTACTCTACAAGTCAGGAGGTGCTAACATGAGACCACAAAGAGTTCATTATAACAAAGATTATCAAACACCAACTGGAAGAAAAAGCCGCATTCAAAATGACTGCAAGTCTCATAAGGAGGAATAACGGACCTGAAAGTTTGCCACTAACAGCCAATATGTACTGCAAGGGAGTGAAGCTGAATGAGTGGCAAGGAAGATTGCAGCAGCATGATAGCAAGCCACTCTAGACAGCGTGGTCAGTTAGCCACTTCTGAATTCTTTCTGAATGGATAAGCTGCCTTCTTACAACTGACCTGCACAGTGTTTGTTGAGGTTAAAGCTTCCACTTGACAGACTAACAACATCACCAGCAACACAGCAGGCGGGGAAAACTATGGATGGACTAATTAGATTCTGGTCATCAATTAAAACACTTAAAATGTTTAAATATCTCTGCTGAAATGGTTTAACAACATATGCCATAGTATATGTTTAACTATACAGTGCCTGTTAACTTGCAGGCATATAACGCAATCAACTACTGAAGTGACAGCAGTCTCTTTCCTATGATCTGCTAGAGGCCCATCACAAGCAGCTGGGCCCAACTTCATCTTTCACTGGGTTGTTTAGAACTTGAATGTGGTGGCTTAAAATCAGGACATGGTTGTACAAGTTGCATATATGATAAACACAAGGTATGACTAAGCACTCACAATAAAAATGAAGGAGCAAAAAGGTGGGAGCCACGTGGACGCCCAAGGAATCTGTACATTTGACTTAATGGACAGCAATGCAAAATATATTTTTGTCTGCGGAGCTTCATGAAAAGATTTTCAGTTCAGTACTAGATTTCTGTATGTTTAAAAGTGGGATCCAGCGGTTTAGTCTTGTAAAACAATTATAAAAGTTTGGTTGCAGTAATTATTAAATTTGGGGGACATAGTCAGTCTCGGGTGATGTGGCCGAGCTTCTCAATGGTTTCCGTTGACTGCAAGCTTGGTAAAAACCTAAGAATTTATAAAGATATAGAAAAATGCTCTGGTTAATACCACAGGCGTGCATAAACAATTCTTGCTTCAGGAGAAAAATACTCAAACTGAACATATAAAGACTGGTGTCTTAATAGGGGCTTGAACTAAAAAATTTACATAGCTTTGAGATGGGTTTTATAACATGGAATGTTAAAGGAGTAACCAATCTAGTCACAAAAAAAAAAAAAAAATAAAAAAGGCACAGTATTCAGCTCTCAAGACCATCTAAATCTTAAGTAACTGCATTACAACACACACATTTAGATGATAACCGATTTGTTCTCCCAGTACAAGACCGTTCCCCAGGACTAGTAAAGGGCGGCATTGTTGGTTTCAGTAAAATTCCCTCCATTATTGGACAACGGATCATTAAATGCTAACAGCTGTTTATGTGGGGGGGGGGTGAAGATGCAGATAGTGGTGAATCGTGGATTTAAGTATTTGCCACCACACGCTACATAAAAGGAATTTTTTGAGACTGATTAAGGAAATTACTGCTTTTCAGTTTGGAAGTCTGGAATACAGTAAGTGTTCTGCCAGTCAGGGTCAACCACAGGCCCAAGGTTCACCATACACATGGGGGAGGTATATGTTGGAACTTGTCAGAGTGATGGGTCTTAAAAAAAACAAAACATCCGAGATGACCAGAAGAAAATCAAATACAAGACTGCAGGAACAGCAAACAGCAGAATACCAGACCAATCAATCCCGTTATGTACGCTTCTAGCGAAATTGCCATAACTCAGCCCAAACAGTGAAGGACAAACAGCCCACATACTATAACTGCCATTACAAGCAGCATAATAATGTTTGTGTAGCACATCATGCAATTTGAATGCCTTTATACACGTGGTTCCAAAAGAGCAATAAAAAGTGTGCAACTAAACCTGTGTTAGTGGCACAGATGACTACAAGCCCAGGAACTCAACATAGTGTAGTGAGGATGGGCATGCCCCTCCAGGAGGAAAAGAAAGTTGGAGCAGGTCATCTCATGTTACCATTCTAGAGATGCAGCTTCTGAAGGGCAAGGCAAGTCAGAATGAGGCAAGACTATGCCTGCTGGATATACATGCACAGATGGGCATAGGCATTGTGATGATGCACATGCTCACATTAAAACCAAGTTGGGGATAGGTCAAACCCAAAGGGGGGGAGGGGTCCTTATATCCAGTAGTGGAAGGTTTGATGGTTGTCAGGATTCCGTACAAACTGTATGGTAGCTGCACTACAACTAAACGAGATGAGACTGCTGGAAAAATGCACCCCCCCCCTTTTCCTTCTCATTGCTCAGCACTTACAGGCTCCATGCAGTACAACAGAGGCAAAACCACAGCTCAAAGAAAAACAAACATGCTAAACTCATCAGAAACCATACATAACTTCAAAAATCCAATAACCGCTACAATTGGAGTCAGAAGCGTAGCTAGGGTGGGTGAAGGAGGCAGCCACCCTGAGCACAAACTGTTAGGGGACAATTGGGAAAGGCCTTCAATAGGTAGTACAGTACCATAAATAAATTTCTGTACAGAAAATTAAATTTTGATAGTGTTTTTGTTGACAGGACTGCAGTACTGAAGCACTTCTTTTGAAACTGTAGCAAGCCACTTGATACAACTTATTCCACACAAGCAGCAGTAGTCTATTGGATCCTGAGGATAGGATAGGAGTGCCAGCCAGCTGAAATAGAGCTGTTAGTCTTTCTACTTACAGCTGAGAGATGCCAGACTGGGGAATGGTGCTGGGTGCTACATGAGCCCAGTCTCTGGTTTAAGTTATAACAATAAAAACATCACAAATTACCCAATGGACAAATGGACCACTTTGTAGCACAATACCAAGTATCCCAACAGTAAAAGTAAGAGAGTCACAGTGGAACAAAGCACAGTTCCCCCTCTCAAAAAATGACTCCGCAAGGTAAAAATGAGCAACCAGTTTTAATATGGATAGTGCTTTCACCACTATCTTAGTGGTTTCTTCAGACCATAGACACAAGACAATAAAATACATTTCAAAATTACTCACTATTTAAAAAACATGCCCACAGGTGCTCGTAATCATCCCTTCACCCCATCTCCAAATTCAAACAATGAATCCAAGGTGGTGCAGTGGTAGCATTGTTGCCTCACAGCAAGAGATTCTCCCGTTCGATTCTCGGCTGGAGTGCATGTCCTCCCCATGGTTGGGTGGGCGTGCCTTTGTTGAAGGTTGGACGTTGAGCTGGCACCTCTGTGTTTGTGAAAAATCTACTGCCAATCATTAGCAGACCGAAGTCCGGCAGTGGTGACCCCTAACCGGGAAAAGCCGAAAGACAAAACAACAGAGCATAGTGACATATCTGTGTGAACTACAACACATCTTTAAGCAGCATAGCACATTTTTTAAAAATAACATTTATATTTACACTAACTACACATTACTTTTATAAATAATACATGGGCAAAGCACTGCATTATCAACACCCAAACATGATGTACTGTTAAAAGATCTTAAGTCACTGGCCTACATGACTAAACCAACACATCCACTGGTTTAAGCCTTCGCTGCTGCTGTCCCTACAATATGGAATCTTAGCTTCGTGTGTGGTGAGTTAAAGAGGTTAAGATTTGCACTGGGTGTGACGAGGGTGGACAGGATTAGGAGTAAGTATAGTAGAGGGTCAGCCTAGGTTGGAAGGTTTAGAGACAAAGCCAGAGAGTCAAGATTACATTCGTTTGGACATGTGCTGAGGAGGGATGCAGAGTATAATTGGGAAAAACATGCTAAGATGAAGCTGCCAGGTAACCGGATAAGAAGAAGGCCTAAGATAAGGTTTATGGATGTGGTGAGGGAGGATATGCAGGTGGTTGATGTGACAGCAGGATGCAGAGGACAGGAAGAAATGGACACTGATGATCCGCTGTGCCGACCCCTAACGGGAGCAGCCGAAAGAAGACTACTCCTCAAACATAGCATACCCTAGGACTGCAGAACATCTATCCACTAACTTTGTAAATATTTCTCTGTATAATACTCAATAAAAGATCATATCCACTTATCCAAGTTTCAGCAAACTTAGCTGCTAAAATATTTTCCCTTAGGCTGCAAACATGTGTAATGGAGAAGAAAAATAAAATTCCTCCAACAACAATCTGTACAACAAAAAGTCTAAATATACATTTGTAATACCCATTTTCAAAACAACTTCAGTGTAACTACAAAAATACTCAGTTTTAATTGCAGCTAAGGCCCTAGTGGGTGAAAACGGATCATAAAGCTGACTTAACTTCATCCAGTGCATTGGCTTTTCCCGGTTAGGAGTCGCCACAGCAAAACTCCGGTCTGCTAATGATTGGCAGTAGATTTTTCTGATGCCAAGTTGCCAGCCCGACGGCAAACCTTCAGCGAAGGCATGCCCATTCACGCATGTCTTTCAGAGGCCACTCGATCAAGGGGAGGACATGCAGACTCTACACAGAAGGCACTCGAGAATCGAACAGGAGAACCTCTTGTGAGGGAACAACGCTACCGCTGTACCACCACAGCTTTACTAGGCCCATAAAAACAGACATCAGTACATGTCCATTTAATAGGGAGTATGACTGTTCAATAACAAACTTTCAATGCCGCTTTTTAAATGCGGAGAGAAGGGTGATGAAATGCTGATGACCTTAATAAGCTAGGACATTCATTACTGATTTATAAACTCGACATCACTGTCTGCCACTACCAAGAAACTGTATAATCACCCTCTACTAATGCAAATTTGTTTCAAGCATGGCTTTACGAGCCAAACTAGCAGCAATAATTTATGCAAACTATACAAAAACATACAGTGGATATCTATAGCAAATCTATACCAAATGATTGTAGCCCCCCAACCATCTCTAGCGCTCAGGTGAGAACTGCTCTCTCCAAGGCAAAGAACACAGCATCCATGGGACCTGATGGTGTCCCCGGCTGTGTGCTCCATGAACTCAACGAGGAATTAAACCCACAGTTAGGACAGCTGTTTAATCTTAGTCTCACCTCCGGATACGTACCCAGGGAGTGGCGCACAGCGACTGCGGTCCCACTTCACAAAGGCGGTGCCTCCACCGACCCTGGAAATTACCGTCCCATTAGCTTGACAAGCCTGATCTGCAAAGCCATGGAAAGGATCATAATGGATCTCAAATAAAGACATAGGGAATTTGCAGACTTTGGATCCAACCCAGTTTGGCTTTGTCAAAGGCAGATCATGCCTTTTAAACTTGGTTGACTTTTTCGAAACAGTCACCAAGGCCATTGACGAGGGAAAGGCAGTCCATACAGCCTACCTAGACCTGGCGAAGGCTTTCGATACAATACCCCACTCAGGTATCATTGAAAAACTCATCAACTTAAATGTAAACCCATACATTACAAGATGGGTTGCAAACTGGCTGAGTGACAAAACCCACAGGGTCAGAGTTGCTGGCGCCATGTCAGACTCTAAGCCTGTCACAAGTGGTGTCCCACAGGGCTCAGTCCTGGGCCCACTCTTGTTTGGCATCTACTTTTCTGAAGTACAAGCAAACACAGGAGGGTTATGGCTGACAAAGTTCGCAGATGACTGCAAACTGGGCGCCGTAGTTGAAAACACATCCGACACAGATATCCTTCAGAAGGGTCTCACAGAAACGGATAACTGGTGCCAGAGCCATGGCCTCAAGTTAAATGCCAAGAAATGCAAAAGTCATACCCTTCGGGAAAAATAAGGTTACCCCTAGCTACCATATAGGTGGCAATCCCCTGAACACAGAAGTTATTAGGGACCTGGGAACCCAGGTTGACAGTAGCCTTTCATTCGACACTCATATTGCTAAGGTAGTTAGGAAGACCTTCTACATTGCCCACCTTATCATGAAGGGATTCACATCTAGATCAAGGGAAGTCATAGTCTCCCTATACTCATCACTCATCAGACCAATGATCGAGTACAATGCCCCATTCGGAATGTATCTGACCCGACACTTGCAGCAGCTGGAGAGGCCACAAAAGTTCCTCATCAAAAGGATAAAGGGTCCCAAAAATCTGTCTTATGCTGCCCGACAGAAAGAACTCCAGTTATATTCAGTTGCGTACCGCTTGCTCAGAGTTGACCTATGCCTGACATACAAGGCCATGTCAAACCCAGATTTGATGAATATGCTTCATCTCAAAAAATCTAGATCCCTCAGAGCCACAAGGGCGGGTGACAAACCTCGACACTGTTATTAATAGGACATGCTGGAGGGATAGATTCATCACCCAAAGACTCCCTATGCTGTGGAACAAAATCCCGGTTTATGCGAGGCAGAGCACCTCGCTGGCCTTGTTCAAGAGGAATCTTGACCAATGGATGGGACATCGCAGATACACCCCAGGGGTTAACTCAGTGTCACTGCTCGACAGAGGCACAGCTAAGTAATGGGCATAGTTTCTCCAAACTAAGGGGTGACGTAAGCCACTAAACTATGGGCTAGGCTTATAAATGCCCTCGGGCAGATAGGTTCATAGGTTCATACTAGGCTATTAAAAAAAAAAAAAAAAAAAAAAAGTGTACACACTCCTTTTAAAATGCCAGGTTTTTGTGAAATAAAAAAATTAGATCACAAATTTCAAAACTTCTCACCTTTAAATGTGGTCTATAAACTGTACAATTAAAATGAGAAAAAAAAAATCTGTCAAGGGGAAGGGGAAAAAATATTTTGTACAATATGCTGGTTGCATAAACTGCACCCCCTTAAACTATTACTTTGCTGAAGCACCTTTTGATACAATTACAGCATTCAGTCTTCTTAGGTACACACATGCCATCAAGTAGAGAGACTGATTAATCCCAAATCCTAGTACGATTTTCCTGACATTTACTCAGTTGCCTGCTACAGCAAAAACCATGCTTCGCAGGCAGCTTACAAAGCACCAAAAGGATCTTATTGTTGAAAGGCATCAGGAGAAGAGTACAAAAAAGTCTCCACAGCATTGGATACACCATGAAACACAGTGAAGAGAGTCATCAAAAAGTGGCAAAAATATGAGACAATGACTATGCAAAGAACTGGACACCCCTCAAAAAGTACAGTTGTGTACACAACATAAATGTAGATGCTAGAATGTATTTTACTGTTGCAGTCATCACATCTGGGTTATCTGCTTGCAGTAGCCCTCAAGTCGGCTTGATTATCAAAGTTTTGGGTCCTGTTTCGGTTACGGTCTCATCTTCCGTGAAGTCAGGTATTCAGGGGATTAAAAGCATGCAGCCAACACCATTACATCAGTTTTTATTGCCCCAGATGTCAGGTGCCCCCCCTAATGGGAAGCAAGACAGACACACATACACCACAACACTGACAACGAAATCAACACCACATAACCGACAATTCACAAACACGAAACCTCACATGCCCGACACAGCAAAATTCTTACAAACCCACACTAAACCTCACATACACAACTATCTACAACCTTAACCCAAACCCTAACCCTAAGGTCCATCACTTTGGGAAAAAAAAAACCCCCCCCTTTTCCCCCCCCCAAAAAAACCCCCAAAAAAATTTTTTAAAACCCCCCAAAAAAAAACCCCCAAACCAAAAAAGGGGAAAAACCCCCAAACCCCTTTTTAAAAAAAACCCTTTTCCCCCCCCAAAAAAAAAATTTTTCCCCCCCCAAAAAAAAAAAAAAATTTAAACCCCCAATTTTCCCCCCCCCAAAACCCAAAAGGGGGGCCAAAACCCTTTTTTTCCCCCCAAAAAAATTTTGGAAAAAAAAAAATTTAAAACCGCCCCAAAAGTCCCCAAAACAAAAAAAAAAAAAAAAAAAAAAAAAATTTTTTTCAAAACCCCCCAAACCCCCCCCTTCTTAAAAAAAATTTTCCCCCCCCAAAAAAAAAAAAAAAAAATTTTTTTTTCCCCCCCCAAAAAAAAAAACCCCCCCAAAAGAAAAAAAAAAAAAAAATTTTTCCAAAAAAAAAAAAAAAACCCCCCTTTTCCCAAAAAAAAGCAAAAAACCCAAAAAAACTTTTAAAAACAAAAAACACCCCAAAAAAAAAACAAAATAAACCCAAAAACAAAAAAACCCCAAAATTTTGGCCCCCCCCAAAATTTTAAAAAAAATTTTTTTAAAAAAAAATTTTTTCCCCCCCAAAAAAAGAAAAAAAAAATTTTTTTCCCCCAAAAACAAAAAACAACCCCCAAACCCCAAAAAACACCCCCCCCAAAAAAAAATTTTAAAAAAACCCAAACAAAAAAAAAACCCCCCCCCCCAAAAACCCCTTAAAAAAAACCCAAAAAAAAAAAAAAAAAAATTTTTTAAAAAAAAAAACCCCCCCCTTGGCCCCCCAAAAAAAAAAAAAATTTTTTTTTTTAAAAAAAAAGGCCCCCCCCCCAAACCTATTTTTGTTTTTTTAAAAAAAAACCCCCCCCCCCCCCAAAAAAAAAAAAACCCCCAAAAATTTATGAAAAAAAAATATAAAAAAAAAAATTTTTTTTTTAAAAAAAAAAAAAAATTTTTCTTTCCCCCTATGAAAAAAAAAAAAAAATTTAAATTTTTAAAAAAAAAAACAAAAAAAATTTTTTTATATTTTTTTTTAAAAAAAAAATTTTTTTTTTTTATTAAAAAAAATTTTTGAAAAAAAAAAACCCCCCCCCAAAAAAAAAAAAAAAAAAAAATTTTTTTTAAAAAAAACCCCTTTATTTTTTTAAAAAAAAATTTAAAAAAAAATTATTTTTTTTTTTCCCAAAATTTTTAAAAAAATTTTTTTAAAAAAATTAAGAAAAAAAAAATTTATAAAAAAAACAAAATAAACAAAAAAAAAAAAACCCAAAAAATTTTAAAAAAACAAATTATAAACATTTTTTAAAAAAAACCCCAAAAAAAAAACCCCCAAAATTTAAAATTTAAAAAAAAAAAAAAACAAAAAATTTTCAAAAAAAAAAACAAAAACCACAAAAAAATAAAAAAAATAAAAAAAAAAACCCCCCAAACAAAAAAAAAAAAAAAAAAAAAAAAAAACAACCCCAAACCAAATAAAAAAAACCCAAATTTTAAAAAAAAAAAAAAAAACCCCCCCCCCACACAATAAAAAAAAAAAAAACAAAAAAAAAATTAAAAAAAAAAACCAAAAACCCATTTTTTTTTTAAAAAAAACAAAAAAAAACCCCAAAATTTTTTAAAAAAAAAAAAAAAAAAAACCCCCCTTTAAAAAAAAAAAACCCCAAAAAAACCCAAAAAAAAAAAAAATTTTTAAAAAAAAAAAAAAAATTTAAAACACCCCCAAAAAAAAACCCAAAAAACCCCCCTTTTTTAACAAAAAAAAAATTAAAAAAAACCCAAAAAAAAAAAAACAACTTTATAAAAAAAAACCCAAAAAAAAAAAAAAAAAAAACAAAAAAAAAAAAACCCCAAAAAAAAACCCCCAAAAAAACAAAAAAAAAAAAAAAAAAAAAAAAAAAAAAAAACCAAAAAAAAACAAAAAAAAATTTTAAAACAAAAAAAAAAAAAAAAATTAATATCCACAAAATTTAAAAAAAAAAAAAACCCCCTAAAAAAAAAAATAAAAAAAAAAACCCAAAAAAAAAAAAAAAAACACAAAAAAAAAATTCTCAAAAAAATTTTTAAAAAAAAATTAAAAAAACAAAAAACAAAAAAAAAAAAAAAAATTTTTTAAAAAAAACCCCCCCCCCCAAAAAAAAAAAAAAAAATTTTTAAAAAAAACCCCAATAAAAAAACAAAAAAAATTTTTTTTTTTTTTTTTTTTTTTTAAAAAAAAAAATTTGTTTTTAAAAAAAAATTTTTTTTTTTCCCCTTTTTTTTTTTTTTAAAAATTTCCCAAAAAACCCCTTTTTTTTTTTCCCCCTTTTTTAAAAAAAAATTTTTTTTTTTTTTTTTTTAAAATTTTTTTTTGGGGTTTTTTTTTTTTTGGGGGGGTTTTTTTTTTTTTCCCCCCCCCCCCCAGGGGGGGTTTTTTTTTTCTTTTTTTGGGGGGGGCCCGGGTTTTTTTTTTTTAATGCCCCCCCGGGGGGGTTTTTTTTTGGGGTTTGGTTTTTTTTGGGGGGTTTTTTTTTTTTTTCCTTTTTTTCGGGTTTTCCCCTTTTTTTTTTTTTTTTTTTTTTCCCCCCCCAACTATTTTTTTTGGCCCTTTTTTTTTTTTTGGTTTTCCCTTTCCTTTTTTTTTTAAAAAACCCCCTTTGGGGGGGAAAATGACCCCCCCAAAAATTTTTTGGATTAGGTGGGCTATATAAAATGTTTTTCTAACCACTTTGGCCACGTGGTTGTCAAATGAGAGATTGCTGTCAACTTGGGTCCCCAGGTCCCCAATTACTTCTTCTGTACTTAATGGATTATCACCTATGTGGTAATTTGTGGGCACTTTGTTTTTGCCAAAGGGGGATGACTATACACTTTTTGGCATTTAGCTTGAGGCCATGGCTCTGGCACCAGTTGTCTGTTTCTATGAGGCCCTTTTGGAGGATGCTTGTGTCGGCTGGAGAGTCGATTATGGCACCCAGTTTGCAGTCATCTGCAAACTTGGTCAGCCACAGTCCTTCCGTGTTGACCTGTACCTCCGAGAAATATATACCGAACAAGAGAGGTCCCAGGACTGAGCCTTGTGGGACACCACTTGTAACTGGTTTGGAGTCTGACATGGCTCCAGCAATTCTAGCCATGTGGGTTCTGTCCTTGAGCCAATTTGCAATCCATCGAGTGACATAGGGGTTTATATTTAAGCTGGTGAGCTTATCTATAATGCCCGAGTGGGGTATTGTATTGAAGGCTTTTGCGAGGTCCAGGTAGGCTGTGTGGACCACCTTCCCCTCGTCAATGGCCTTGGTGACTGTTTCAAAGAAATCAACCAGGTTTATGAGGCAGGATCTGCCCTTAAAGCCGAACTGGGTAGGAGCCAGTGTTTGTAGGTCCCCAATATCTTTATTTATGAGGTCCATGATGATCCTTTCCATAGCTTTGCAGACCAAGCTAGTCAGGCTTATGGGGCGATAGTTTCCAGGATCCGTTGAGGCACCACCTTTATGGAGAGGGACCACTGTTGCTGTATGCCACTCTTTGGGCACATAACCTGTAGTAAGGCTGAGACTGAAAAGTAGTTTTATGTTTGGGTTTAGCTCTTCTTGGAGTTCATGTAGGATGCAGCCCGGGACACCGTCTGGTCCCATTGATGCTGTGTTTTTTTGCTTTGGAGAGGGCGGCTCTTACCTGAGCATCTGAGATGTCAGGGGGGGAAGCACTCTGCTGGGATAGATATTTGCCCTTTTGGTGGGGGGGGGGGTTGGTTTGCACTGAACCTGTCAGCTGGGGAGGGGGAGTTTGCGCTGAACCTGTCAGCTAGGATGTTGCCAATGTCTGTGGGTTCGGTGTATTTTTTGTCATTTTGGGCCAGTTCTGAGGATATCTGGGAATTACCACCCAGGTTCCTAACATAACTAAAGAAAGCCTTGTGATTATCCTTGGTGTCCTGTGCAATTTCTCTCTCAAAGCTGGCCTTAGACAATTTTGTGTGCGCCCGTAGTTTTTTGCTAATGCTGATCAGGGATGCCTTCCCTTTTTGGGATTTTGCTCTATCATTTAGTAGCTTCCTCCTTCTATTGTATAGTTTGTTTATGGCTGGGGTCCACCAGACAGGACGTCTGCCTTTGGAGGATTGGGTCTTGGTTTTATTTGGGATCGCATGATCCATGCATTCCTGAAGGTGTTCATAGAATGCGTTTATAAAGGATTCTTCGGTCTGGGCCGTATTTTCCACAGGCCCGGGGGCTTTGAAGGATTCCACCTCAGTTTTGAGGAGTGTGAAATTTGCTTTGGAGAAGTTTTTCACTGTGGTTTTCTGGGCAGGGGGTGGGATCGGGATGTGAATATCCAGTGAGATTAGTTTATGGTCTGATCTTACCAATGAGGGATACACTTCTGGTCTGGAGCATAGAGTCCCCATGTTGGTGATGATCAGGTCCAGTATGTTTTCCCCTCTTGTGGGAGTAACAAGTTGTTCCATAGCATTTGAGTTTATAAATTCTAGTAACCTTTGGGCTAGGGTGTTGGAGCTAGAGTCATGCTCCCAGTCTGTGTTTGGGCAGTTGAAGTCGCCCAATATAATGGTGTTTGGAGAGACCTTCATATTTTCCAGTGTTCTCAGGAAGGCCGAGTGGGGTTCCTGGGTTTGGGAGGGTGGTCTGTAGCAGGCTATAAACTGGAAGGCAGTTTTACCCACTGTTAGTTGCACATGGATAGTCTCTGATGCTTCGTGCTTTGCCACCAACCTGGAGGTGTGGGCATCTTTGATGAATATCAATACTCCCCCTCCTTTTGTGGTTCGGTCCAAGTTTTGGGGCCGAAAAGCATGGTATGATGTATAACCTGGTAGTGCTGGGGTGCTCTTGGGAGCCCTGAACCAGGTTTCTGTTACTGCACAGATATCTATGTTCTCCATGCTAAGGAGAGTTTTGAGTGCGTGCATCTTGAGGTTTAGACTTCTGGCGTTGAGTAGCATTACTCATAGGTTCATACTAGGCTATCTGCCCGAGGGCATTTATAAGCCTAGCCCATAGTTTTGTGGCTTACGCCACCCCTTTAGTTTGGAGAAACTATGCCCATTATTTTGCTGTGCCTCTGTCGAGCAGTGACACTGAGTTAACCCCTGGGGTGTATCTGCGATCTCCCATCCATTGGTCAAGATTCCTCTTGAACAAGGCCAGCGAGGTGCTCTGCCTCACATAAACCGGGATTTTGTTCCACAGCATAGGGAGTCTTTGGGTGATGAATCTATCCCTCCAGCACGTCCTATTAATAACCGTGTCGAGGTTTAAGTCTCCCGCCCTTGTGGCTCTGAGGGATCTAGATTTTTTGAGATGAAGCATGTTCATCAAATCTGGGTTTGACATGGCCTTGTATGACAGGCATAGGTCACCTCTGAGCAAGCGGTAAGCAACTGAATATAACTGGAGTTCTTTCAGTCGGGCAGCATAAGACAGATTTTTGAGACCCTTTATCCTTTTGGTTAGGAACTTTTGTGGCCTCTCCAGCTGCTGCAAGTGTCGGGTCAGATCCCTTGCGATACCTATGGAGGTGAGTTTGTCTTTTGAGCCTTGCCTAAAAAAGGCACTATGTGGGTAGCAAGAGCCTTTGCCAATATCCGAAAGCCCAGGGGTGACAGGTGCAAGCCGTCCCTAGCGAAGCATCGTGGCTTGTCGAGCATATCATCCCAAGCTGACAGGCATTGGATCCCCTTTGAATGACACCAGTACTTAAGCCAATTGTTGAAATTGATCATCTTGTCTTCATATTGTGGCACCATTCTTGGTGAGGGTAAGATGCTACTCAAGGTCAGGGTCATACCGGCCTGGGCTATATGCTCAGAGAGCTCCTTTACGTCTCTTTTCATGTAGTCCAGGGAGGTACGTCTCAGGTCATTCACACCAGCATGGACAATGACAGTCATTTGTACTTGCCTTGGAGTGACCCGAGTGCTTGTGTTATGTGGCGGATCCTAGCGCCCGACAGGCTGCTCACCGTGACCCTTTCCTTATTCAGCCTGGTGAGCGGGACGTCAGTGTGCCTGACGATAGAGTCACCTATTACAAGTGTATCAGGTGTGTTGTTTAGTCTTAAGGGCTGTGACTGTTCGGCACACTGGCTTTGTGAGATGTGTTGCACGTGTTTTGTTTTGGTAGCTGCTTGGGTGTCTGCTTTGGAGGTCTCTGCTGCTTCGGCAGATCTTTATTTAGAGCCTCCGAGTATGTTTTTGTGTGATTATGCGGTTTGGTTTGCTGTCGTGGTAGGTCTAGGCGAGACTGGAATTGTAGTGAGTGTGGTTTCCTTCTCCTCCTGACTGGTTATGCCAGTACTGAGTTGAGAGAGCTTAGCCTTCAGTTTGGCTATATGGTTGTATCTCTCACATGTGTTGGAATTTGTTGGGAGGAGGAGAGGGTTGTCTGTGTACATGAGGCAGTTGCAACATTGCCTCAAGATTCCCAGATTCACCAGCTGGACCGGAAAGGACATTGACAACTCACCTTTGGACATGCTAGAATAATATTGGGAATTTCTTAAATTGAAAACCAGGGCCAGTGGGGAGTGAGGGTGTAGTGGTTTTAATTTTTAGTGCAGACTTTGCTTTAGTGAGCAAGTGCCAGGTGACTTAAGTGCAATGTGTTACAGGTAACAAATGCAAAAACGACAAACAGTAACTTTCTTTCAAGTGAAACAAGGAAATAAGTACAGTAAGCAATGCAGATATCACTAGTGATCCACAGAAGTGCTGAAAAGCCGCGTATTAGGTGGAATTAGCATTCCAGGGAAACAACAAGCATATAAACAAAGCTAGATTCAGCAGGCCTGGATCTAATCTATGCTACAGCAAACAAGGTGTACCAATTTCAGTAAGATACAGTTCAAATATTCAGGCACTATAAAACTTTAACCAGAAATTCCCAGCTCAGAAGTGCCGAGTCCAGCCTCTTCTCCTACAAGAGTGCAGACCACAAACCTTCTTAATGTAAAATAACTGGCCTGAAGCCCAAGTGCTTAAACCAGAACTAATACACTAAGAACAACAGACACTGGGCTCTCAATCAGCAGTTCCCAACTTAGGATGAAAGCTACCTGTCCTGCCACCACAGTGCATGCCACAAACCTTCCTAATGTATAACAACTGGTCTGAAGCCCAAGTGCTTATTCCAAAAGACTTAGAATGATAGCTACACTTTAATCAAGTTACTACCAAGCAGTAATAAATACAATTGAATACTTTAGAGAATGCCTGGATTAGTGCTCAAATTACACAAACAAAGCTAGATCCAGCAGGCCCGAATCCAGTCTATGCCACAGCAAACAAGGCGCACCAACTTCAGTAAGAAGCAGTTCAGATATGCATGCACTATAAGCCTTTAACCAGAAATTCCCAGCTCAGAAGGGCAGAGTCCAGCCTCTCCTCCCACAAGAGTGCAGACCACGAACCCTCTTAATGTAAAATAACTGGCCTGAAAGCCCAAGTGCATAAACCAGAATTAATAAACTTTTAGAATAACAGACACGAGCCCTCAATCAGCAGTTCCCAACCTAGAAGGATATAAGCTACCTGTTCTGCCACTACAGTGCAGACCACAAACCCTCTCAGTGCAAAACAACTGGTCCAAAGCCCAAGTGTTTAAACCAAAAGGCTTAGAATGAGTTACACCAAGCAGTAATAAACACAATTGAGTACTTTTAAGATGATGCAAAAGTTAAAAAAGTAGGTAGAAACACAAGTACAGTAAAAGCAGATGATTTTTTTTCTGAATAAGTGCTGAGATCAAAGAAACATATTTGAGTGCTGAAACTAGAAAACTGGCTAGTTATAAGAAAAAAAAACTAAGCTAGAAGGCTTCCCTCCAACACAGAAGGGCTTGGGGGCTCAGAAGCCTACAAATAGTCTATACCACTTAACAGGAAAGGCAGGAAACGAGCTTAAATTTTTTTTTTCCCCCAGTTTCCCAGATGCTCTCTTTGTACACAGTAGGAGTGCCTGAAATCAGAATATGATCTCACTGCACTCAGTTGAGTGAGCAAATGAGATGGGCCCAGGAGGAGTTAAACACAAATTTACAAGAGGGAATGCCAGTTGCAAGGCCACTAAGATTAACACCAAAACAAAAACAGGGAGGGTGGGTGGGTCTAACTGAAGAGCAGAGTCAAAACTTCTAGTTCAGTTAATACTTCTTCCACACAGTTAAAATCAATTTAAATACTGTATTTTTTCGAAAAAAAAAAGAGCAGATAAAAGGTACTTAAATTCTCTTTTATGTCCAGTTGAATACAGCAAGTCCTTAGCTGGCCAAAGCGGAGGTTTTTAAGCAGTATACATACATATATATATATATATATATATATATATATATATATATATATATATATATATATATCTATCTCATCTATGTGTGTGTCTATATATGTATATATATATATATACATATAAACATTTAGATAATTATATATATATATATATATATATACATACATACACACACACACACACACATACATACACACACCTCATCTATGTGTGTAATTATATATATATACATATACACACACACCTCATCTATGTGTGTATTATATATATATATATATATGTATGTATGTATGTATATTACACACACACACACATATTAGACATTTTATATATATATATATATATATATAGTGTCTAATATATGTGTACATATATGTGTGTATGTATATACACATACAAACACGTGTGTGTGTGTGTATATATACACACACACACATATTACACACATTTTATATATATATATATATATATATATATATATATATAAAAAATGTATGTACATATATATGTGTATCTATATGTGTGTTTATGTATGTTTGTGTGTATATATAAAGAGAGATAGACAAGATAGATAGATATATAGACACACACCTGATTTCATACACGCAGTCCAACAAGATCTCTCACTTCCTCTCACATTCGCCTCTGTTTTCATACACGCATTCAGTCACACAAGATCCCTTTTGCATCCTCACAGACACAGACATCTCTGCTTTCATACACGCAGTCACACAAGATCCCTCTCGCTTCCTCACACAGACACACACACACGCCTCTTTTATAAACGAATTCAGTCACAAAAGATCCGGCTCACTTCCTCTCTCACACAGACACAGTCGCCTCAGACTTCCTACATGCAGTCACATAAGGACACTCTCGTCCTCTCTCACACACCTCTACTTTCATACACATTCAGTCACAAAAGATCACCAATTCCCCCTCTCACACACAGTTGCCTCTGCTTTCAGTCACACAAGATCCCTCTTGCTTCCTCTCTCACACGCAGTAATCACCACTTTCATACACGTTTTCAGTCATACAACATCACTTGCTTCCTCACACAGTTGCCTCTGCTTTCATGCACACATTCACACAAGAGGGCTCTCACTTCCTCTCTGACACAGTCACCTCTGCTTTCATGCACGTATTCAGTAAAATATCACTCACTTACACACATACACAGTTGTCTCTACTGGCATACACGCAGTCACACAAGATCACTCTCACTTCCTCTCACACACACGCCTCTGCTTTCATACATCAGTCACAAAAGATGCCTCTTGCTTCCTCTCTCAGACACACAAGTCTCCTCTGCTTTCATACACGCAGTCATACAAGATCACACTCACCTCTGCTTTCATACACGCATTCAGTCACACATCACACTCGCTTCCTCACACATTCACCCACACAAGACCACTCTTGCTTCCTTTCACACACGTCGCCTCTGCCTTAATATATGCACTCAGTTACACAAGATCCCTCTCGCTTCCTCTCTCTCACACACAGTCGCCTCTGCTTTCATACACGCATTCAGTCACACAAGACTCTCGCCTCCTCACACAGACACACACTCGCCTCTGCTTTGATACACACATTCAGTCACACAAGATCCCTCTGGCTTAATCACACACACACACACACCTCAGTGTGTGCGAGAAAGGAAGCAAGAGTGATAGTTTAATTGAATACATGCATGAAAGCAGTCGTCTCTGCTGTCATACACGCATTGAGTCACACAAGATCCCTCTTGCTTCCTCTCTCTCACAGTCGCCTCTGCTTTCACACATACACTGTCACACAAGATCCCTTTCACTTCCTCACACACAGTCGCCTCTGCTGTCATACACAGATTCAGTCACACATCACTCTCACTTGTTCTCTCAGATACAGTAGACTCTGCTTTCATACACTCAGTCGCACAAGATCCCTCTCGCTCCCTCACACAGTCTCCTCTGCATTCATGCACTTATTCAAACATCACTCACGCTTCCTCTCGCACACAAGTCGCCTCTGCTTTCATACATGCATTCAGTCACAAGAGTCCTCTTACTTCCTCTCTCAAACACACAGAGTTGCCACTGCTTTCATACAGTCACAAGATCCTTCACGCTTCCTCACACACACTCGCCTCTGCCTTCACACAAGACCACTCTCGCTTGCTCTGACACACACAGTTGACTTTCATAGACGCATTGAATCACACCAGATCACTCCTGCTTCCTCTCAGTCACTTCTGCTTTCATACATGCAGTCACACAAGATCACCCCTTTCTCTGACAGTTTCCTCTGCTTTCATACACGCATTCAGTCACACAAGATCTCTCCCACTTACTCACACATAGTCGACTCTGCTTTCACACACAGTCAATATCACTCTCACTTCCTTTCTCAGTCTCGCCTCTGCTTTCATACATGCATTCAAATCACACAAGATTCCTCTAGCTTCTTCTGTCTCTCTCACATACATTCGCCTCCACTTTCATACACGCATTCAGTCACACAAGACCACTCTCGCTTGCTCTCTCACAGTTGACTCTGCTTTCATACACGCATTGAGTCACTCCAGATCACGCCTGCTTCCTCTCTCACACAGTCACCTCTGCTTTCATACACAGTCATACAATATCACTCGCTTCCTCTCTCACATACACACAGAATCATCTCTACTTTCATACACGCATTCACACAAGATCCCTCTCGCTTCCTCACACACACACCCACCTGCTTTCATACACGCATTCAGTCACACAAGATCGCTCTGAGAGTCACTTCTGCTTTCACAGACGCAGTCACACGATCGCTCTTGCTTCCTCTCCTCACATACAGAAATGTTTCTGCTTTCATACACGCATTCAGTCACACAAGATCACACTCACTTCCTCTCACAGTTTCCTCTGCTTTCACACACCTGTTAATATAAAACTATGAATCTAAACATTTTTTTATGGAGAGAATTAGTTTTTTCCCCACTGCAAAGAAGGCTGTTTAATGACCTAAGAGGTCCAATGAACCGCTCTCTCATTTTTGTCTTCCTGACAGTTTGTCTAGCATGGGAAAGGCTTAAAAAAGTGGAGGCTTTACAGAATAACCAGGGTTCCATGTTTTTGTTGCATGACCAAGTGTACACTGCTTGAAAACACACTTGGATGCCTGTATATTGTAGACGAGATTATGGCGACATTTTTTGTGCGAGTGTCTGTTTACTTGTTTTTGCCCTTGCAGGGTCTGAGGATGGCCCCTTATGGGCCACGTGATCTTTAGCACAGTCAAAACTTTCAGTTTTACAATAATTTTAATCTTTATATACATATGCACACATTATAAATACTAGACACACACGTATAAAGTTGCACATTTCTGAAGTCGTCCTTCAATTGCAGGGTGCCACCCCCCCCCCCCCCATTTCCTTTAAGAATGGCTCCAATTTGTAATTTAGATATTGAGGTTACATAACTGCAGGGACAGGCATCTCTATGGACAGTGGCCAACTATTTATACATATGTTAGTAACACTGCGAATGAGAATACACAGAAACCAGTATAACAGTTTAAATATTTGTCTACTGACAAAAGCATGGTTCTTATTTTACTGTACAAACAGCGATGTTTTACAGAGCACATCCAAAGATGCAAGAGTTGCATTACTGTTAAAAATGTCAGTAATTTCTTAGTCTTCTTTCGGCTTTTCCTGGTTAGGGGTCGCCACAGTGGAATTCTGGTCCGCTATTGGATTGGCAATGGATTTTTACAGTGCCGAGTTGCCAGCCCAACCTCCAAAGAAGGCACATCCATTCACACATACAAATACCTGCATGTCTTTAGACGTCACTCTACCAAGGAGAGGACATACTCACCACAGGTGGCTTTCCAGCCAAGAATCGAATGGGAGAACATCTTGCTGTGAGGCAACAACACTAACCGCTGCACCACCGTCGCCATAAAATAAAGGGTGAAAAACCCCTTTAAAAGAAGATACAGACTACAGATTTCTATTTTGCATCATATCTGCACTAAAAGTACTTCAAGGAGAAGTTGCACAAGTAACTACATATGGGTCAGCAGCAGTTTTAAATGCATATGAAATGAGCACATACAAACAGCAGTAGTGATGTGAAAAGTCCCACAAATTTTTCTGGCAAATATGTACAAGTCTATATACAAATCACCTCCCAAGACTACAGAAGCCATTGCTTAATCAGCAGAAGCATGGTTTTAAAGTGAACTATAAACCAGACAAGGAACATAACAAGTACAGACAGTGACAGCAATCCATGGCAACAGATATTACCTTAAATAATACAGTAGTGACTCAATTATCCAAGCTGAGACCTAGGGTAGTTTGAATAATCAAACTCTTTGGATAATCAAACATACATTGAACTGGATAAAAAAACTTCTAAAATCTTTTTTCTACACACAGGGAATACACTTCAACCATTCAGCAACTCCAGTTGAGAAAGAATTTTTTTTTTTTTTTTTTTATTTATTTATTTTTTTTTTTTTACACATCAGTGGGCTACAAGAGAGAGTACATATAATGTTTACATATTCAGATGTTATGATTTCTCCTATCCAAAATCTTTGGAAGGCTGTATTCTAGTAACTGATGCTTTAGATAAATCGACATTCGGATTATCGACTCTCTACTGTCTTATTCATCCATGGAATAACTTGCACAGGATTTGAACTGACAAGATATATTAGATTAATTGTTTCTTTGAAATGAAAACTATTCCAAGCACCTGAAATGACTAAATTAAAATGACATTACAGCTGTACTTGAAATACTCTGATGTACTCGACGTCTGTGCAATGTCAGAGACCTGGTTCAGGGCTCCATACAGCACCCCTGCATTACCAGGGTATAATTCATACCACACCTTTCGGCCACTTAACCTGGACCGAAACACTGAAGGCAGAGGCGTGTCCATATTTATTAAGGATACCCACACCTCCAGGCTAGTTGCTCAGCATAATGCGTCAGAGATTATCCAAGTGCAACTAACTTTGGGCAAGACCGCAATCCAAATTGTAGCTTGCTACAGATCCCCCACCATGCCCCAGGATTCCCACTCATTTCTAGATACACTGGAGAATATTAGGGTACAACCCAACACCCTAATAAGGGGCAATTTCAAAATATCCCACAATTAACTGGGAAAACTACTAGTGTACCAATTCTTTTTCTCAGCGTTTTCTAGAATTCATAAATTCCAATGCCTTGGATCAACTTATCCACACCCCTACCATAGGTAGGTACTAGGCTATCGGCCCTAGAGCTTATACAAGCCCAGCCAAAGAGGTACCCTGGCTTTTATTTTCCTGCGCCACTGTCGAGCAGAGCCACAGAAGGATCCCCAGAGTGAATTTCCCATTTCCCATCCAATCATCAAGATTTTTCTTGAAGAATACCAATGAGGAGCTTTGTTTGATATAGATAGGTAGTTTATGCCAGAGTATGGGAAGTTTCTGGGACAGGAATCTATCCCTCCAGCAAGTTCTGTTTATTGTGGTGACAAGGTTTAGGTTCCTAGAGTGTGTAGCTTGGAGGAATTTGGACTTCTTTAAGTGGAGCATGTCCAACAGCTCTGGGTTTGACATAGCTTTGTATGTTAGGCAGAGATCACTGCTGAGTAGGCGATATGCGACGGAGTAAAAGCTGGAGTTTTTTTGAGACTAAGTAGGGCATCTGTTTGAGGCCAGTAAACCTCAGAGGTATTTCTGCAGCCTTTCCAGTTGTAGAGGTCTTGCGAGGTACATACCAAAAGGGGCATTGTACTCTATAATGGGTCTAATGAGTGATGAGTAGAGGGGAACAATGACCTCTTTCTGGATGAGAAACCTTTTGTGATGAGACTTGCCATGTAGAAGGATTTCCTGACTACTGTGGCAATGTGATTATCAAAGGAGAGACTACTGTCCACCTGTGCCCCCAGGTCTCTTATCACACTTTCGGTGTCAAGTATACTACCCCTATGTTGTAGTTCATGGGTGCAGAGTTTTTACCAAAGGGGATGGCAATGCACTTTTTGGCATTGAGCTTTAGGCTATGGCTTTGACACCAGGCATTTGTCTCAGTGAGGCCCTTTTGTAGGAAGTCCACATCGTTAGGAGTTTCAATTATGGCTCCTAGCTTGCAGTCATCTGCGAACTTTGTTAGCCAAAGACCTTCTGTGTTTGGCATCTACTTCCCTGAAGTACAGGCTAACGGGAGGACCCAGGACTAAACCCTGTGGTACTCCACTTGTCTGAAGCTGGATTTGGAGTCTGCTACTTTCATAGTGTGGGTTCCGTCAGTGAGCCAGTTGGCAACCCATCTTGTGACATAGGGAATTATACCTAGTTTAGTGAGTTTATCTACAATTCCAGAGTAGAGATGGTGTCAAAAGCCTTGGCAAGATCTAGATAGGCTGTGTGAACCACCTTATCCTTGTCTACGGCTTTGGTGACTGCTTCAAAGAAGTCTATCAGGTTTAGGAGACATGATCTGCCTTTTACAAACACGAACTGGGTGGGGTCCAGAGTTTGGAGATTACCAATGTCTTTGTAAGTTCCATGGCCTTGCAGACCAGGCTAGTCAGGCTAATGGTGAAGTAGTTCCTGGGGTCCGTGGTGGCTCCCCCCTTGTGGAGTGGGATAACTGTTGCTGTGCACCATTCAGTGGGCACAAAGCCTGAGGTGAGGCTATGATTGAGCATGGTACTTAGGTGGGGTGCCAGTTCGTTCTGTAGTTCGTGTAGAACGCAACCAGGGATGTTGTCTGGTTCTATGGATGCTGTGTTCTTGGCTTTGGAGAGTGTGGTTTTTACCTGTGCAGCCGTGATTACAGGAACTTTGCATTCTTCCGGTATAGAGATGGGCTCTTCAGGGGGTGAGAGGAGTGTAAAGTTAGCAATGAACCCATCTGCCAGGATGTTGGCAATATCAGTTGGGTCTGTATATTTATTGCCATTGTGCTGCAACTCAGAGCAGATCTGAGTGTTGCCATTGAGATTCTTGACATAGCTATATAATGCTTTGTGGTTGTCTTTAGAATCAGTAGCGATTTTGTTTTTGTAACTAGTCTTGGAGGATTTTATCAGAGATCACAGCTCCTCACCGAGGCTGACCAGGGAGCTCCTCCACTCATGTGATTTTACTCTCGTTTGCAACAGTTTCTTCCTTCTGTTGTACAATTTATGGCAGGGGACCACCAGATCGGCTTCCTTTTTGAGGATAGCGTCTTGGTTCGGTTTGGGATAGCACGATCCATGCACTCGTGTAAGTGCTTATAAAGTGGAACTGTGTAAGATTCAGTAGTCGTAACTGTATTGCCCAACTGCATGGCTGTCATGAAGTTCACCACTTCTGTCTTAAAAAGCATGAAGTTGGCTTTGGAGAAAAGTTTTACTGTGGTTTCCTTAATGGGGGTGGGGGCAGGATGTATATATTTAGGGTAATTAGCTTATGGTCGGATCAGACCAATGAGGCATTGACTTCAGGTGTGGAACACCGGTGACTCATGTTGTTAATGACTAGATCTAGGATATTGTTGCCCCTGGTGGGGGTGTGGCTAAGTTGATCCAGGGCATTAGAGTTTGTTTTCCAGAAAAGCATTTATGAAGGAGTTGGTACACGAGTAGTTTTCCCAATTAATGGTGGGGTAGTTGAAATCGCCCATTATTAGGGTATTTGGTTGAACCCTAATATTTTCCAGTACATCAAGAAAAGAGGACTGGGAATTCTGGGGCATGGTGGGGGATCTCTAGCAAGCTACAATTTGGATTGCAGTTTTGCCCAGAGTTAGTTGCACTTTAATAACCTTGGCTGCATTATGCAGAGCAGCTAGCCTGGAGGTGTGGATAACCTTAATGAATATGGACACCTCCGCCTTTGGTGTTCCGGTCCAGGTTACATGGCCAAAAAGTGCGGTACAAGTTATAGCCTGGTAGTGCAGGGGTGCTCTCTGGAGCCTTGAACCAGGTCTCAGTCACTGCACAGATATTGATGTTCTCCATTTTAAGGAGTGCCTCAAGTGCGTGCATTTTGAGATTTAGACTTCTAGCATCACCATCAGTTTTTGCTTGCCTGTTCCTGTTACAGTGGTAAATTTGTCATTTGAACCTTGCCTAAAAAAGGCACTATAGGCGCGGCAAGAACCTTAGCCGGTATCTGGAATCCCAGGGGTGACAGGTGCAGGCCATCTCTGGCAAAGCATCGTGGTCTGTTGACCATGTCATCCCAGGCAGACAGATACTGGTTCCCTTTAGAATGACATCAGAAGCTTAGCCAATTGTTGAAGTCAATCATTTTGTCCTTGTACTGCGGTATCATTCTGGGTGATGGCAGAATGCCACTCAGGGCTAGGGCAATACCTGCCTGGGCTACAAGACTGGAGAGCTGTTCCATGTCTCTCTTCACGTAGTCCAGGGAGGTACGTCTCCGGTTCACACCAACATGGACAATGACAGAGACATATTTGTAATTGTTGTGGAGTGACCTGAGTGTGTGTGGGTTATGTGGCGGATCCTGGCACCCGACAGGCAGCTGACAGTAACCCTCCCCTTGTTTAGCCTGGTGAGTGGGATATCAGTGTGCCTGACTAGAGTCACCTATAACTAGTGTGTTGGGTACATTGTTTTGCCTTATTGGCTGTGGTTGAGTGGCACACAGTCTACAGGCTGTGTGTCATTTAGGTTGTGTTGAGGGGGGCGGAGGTTGCTTGCATTTCTGCTTTGGAGGTCTCTGTTGCTTGAGCAGATTATTATTGAGAGCCTCCGCAAAATTTTGTGCGTTTCTATGTGTGGATTTAGTGCGACTATGTGATGAGTGTGGTGCAAGTGTTTACCTTCTCCTCTTGACTGTCAAGTTCAGTCTTGGTTGGAGAGAGCTTTACCCCCAGTTTGGCTAGATAAGTGCATCTCTCACAGGTTGTAGTGTTGGGTGGTAGGAGAGGGTTGTCCGTGTACGAGGCAATTTCTACATTGCCCCAAGATGCCCAGATTCATCAGATAGACAGGAGAGAACACTGGGAGCTGAACCCTGAACATGCCTGAATAAAAAAAACGTATTTTTCTCTAGATAAGTGAGGAGAGTACAAGAGCTGTTTTTCTCTAAGCAAGTGGGGAAAGTAAGTACTAAAATTGTTTTCCTCTAGATAATAAGGAAGGTTGAGTGCTGTAGCAATTGGTAGATTATTTTGTGCTTACAACAAGTGCTGATCACAAATAAGCAAATTCAAGTGCTAAAACTAAGAATCTGTTGTTGTTGTATCTTTCAGCTTTTCCCGGTTAGGGGTCGCCACAGCGGAACTCCGGTCCGCTAATGATTGGCAGTAGATTTTTACGTACCGACTTGCCAGGCCTGCCGCACAAGCTTCAACGAAGGTACGCCCATTCACGCACGTCTCCACACAGAAGACGCTTTAGCTGAGAATCTAACAGGACGTCTTACTGTGAGGCGACAATGCTACCGCAGCACCACCACCGCAGATTAAAACAGAATCTGTATCTGGACTAAACTAGTTACAGGAAAGGGGGGGCAAGTGCAAATGCAGGCTTTTAAATCAGAAAGTTGAGCGAGATGGAGATGGAAAAACTGCCCAAACGGCCAATAACTACAATTTCTAGGCCAGAACCACCCCTTATGTGGTAGATAGCTTACCTAGTGCTTACCACTCCCACTAAGCTAGAAGGCTTCCCTCCAACACAGAAAGCTTGGGGAGCTCAGAAGCTTACACACAAGTCCTGGATACAGCAAATCTGAATTACACTAGTTACAGGAAAGGTAGGAAACAGGCTTAGATTTTTTTATTTTTTTTTATACAGAAAAGTAGCTAAAACAGCAGTAAAAACAATTCAAATGCAGTGCAAGCTAGCACGAGTATGTAGCAATGTTAGACCAAACAGTTTATAGGTTCATAGGTTTATACTAGGCTATCTGCCCTAAGGCATTTATAAGCCTAGCCCAAATTTTTGTGGCTTACGCCACCCCTTATATGAAAAAATACTGTGCCCATTAGTTTGTTGTGCCTCTGTCCAGCAGTGACACAGAGATGATTCCCGGGTAAACCTACGATCTCCCATCCACAGGTCTAGATTTCTCTTGAACAGAGTCAGCGAGGTGCTCTGCCTCACATGGACCGGGATTTTATTCCACAGCATAGGGAGTCTCCGAGTGATAAATCTATCCCTCCAGCACGTCCTATTTTTATCCGTGCTAAGGTTTAAGTCGCTTGCTCTAGTGGTTTTGGTGGATTTGGATTTTTTGAGGTGGAACATGTCCATTAATTCCGGGTTGGACATGGCCTTGTATGTCAGGCACATGTCACCTCTGAGCAGACGGTATGCGACTGAATAGAGCTGGAGTTTCTTCAATCTGGCAGCATATGACAGATTTTGGAGTCCCTATATCCTTTTGGTGAGGAACTTTTGGGGTCTCTCCAATTGCTGCAGATGTCGGGTGAGATACATCCCGAATGGGGCATTGTACTCTATCATTGGTCTGATAAGTGAAGAGTACAGGGAAACAATGACCTCACTAGATCTGGATGTGAATCCCTTCATGATCAGGTGGGCAATGTAGAAGGTCTTTCTAACCACTTTAGCAACGTGAGTGTCACAAGAAAGGCCACTGTCAACCTGGGTCCCCAGGTCCCTGATAACCTCTTCTGTGCTTAGTGTATTGCCACCTATATGGTAGCTTGGGGTTACCTTGTTTTTCCCGAAGGGTATGACTATACATTTTTGGCGTTTAACTTCAGGCCATGGCTCTGGCACCAGCTATCTGTTTCCGTGAGTCCCTTCTGAAGGATATCCGTGTCCGATGCACTTTCCACTATGGCGCCCAGTTTGCAGTCGTCTGCAAACTTTGTCAGCCAAAGTCCTCCCATGTTGGCCTGTACTTCTGAGAAGTAGATGCCAAACAATAGGGGGCCAAGGACCAAGCCCTGTGGGACACCACTTGTGACCGGCTTGGAGTCTGACACAGCGCCAGCAACTCTAACCCTGTGGGTTCTGTCCTTAAGCCAGTTTGCAACCCATCTTGTGACATATGGGTTTACATTTAAGCTGGTAAGTTTTTCTACAATACCCGAGTGGGGTATTGTGTCGAAAGCCTTTGCAAGGTCAAGGTAGGCTGTATGGACTGCCTTTCCCTCATCAATGGCCTTGGTGACTGTTTCGAAGAAGTCGACCAAGTTCAAATTTGGAAAGGAGGAAGTTCCTTTGCTTACCAGTGGGAGTGGGAAGCATTGAGCTGCCTGTTGGTCCAGTTTTGAGGTTTCAGCCAGCAACTTGTAGTTTATTGGTCGTTTTGGGCCAGTTCCTAGCTTCTTTCAGCCCCCTGATATAAAAAACGCTAGCGTTTTGGCTTGTACCTACTCAGCACAAGATCCTCGTGGTGGCCAGCAGAGTAATCCAAGCTTCAGAGAGCTGAAAAAGCGACTTTACCTGATATAAGTATTTTTTGTGGCTTTCCACTTCTATTTATCTTGCTACTGTATTTTCGCCTGTTTGCTGATACATTGCTACTGTTTTATTCTGCATTTATTCTGATATTGCACTTGTTTCTCAGTTTGTTACTTTAAATATCTGTAACTGTTGCAAATTGTTTGTGTAGGCTGTGATAGCCGATTTATAGCATTTATAAGTGTTTACTGTATCTGTTCTGCTTGTCTCTTGAAAAAAAAAAAAAAAAAAAAAAATCTCTTGTTTTCCCGCCTTGCTAAGCTAGATTAGTCCAGTTTCAGAGCTTGCTGATCCCTGGACTTTGTTTGCAGTTCCTGTTACTGATTCTTTACCTAATTTGGAAAGGAGGAAGTTCCTTTGCTTACCAGTGGGAGTGGGAAGCATTGAGCTGCCTGTTGGTCCAGTTTTGTGAGGTTTCAGCCAGCAACTTGTAGTTTATTGGTCGTTTTGGGCCAGTTCCTAGCTTCTTTCAGCCCCTGATATAAAACGCTAAGCAGCGTTTGCTGATTTAGCTGAAGTTCTGTGAGCTGCTACTGTTGCACACTAGGGCAGCGCCGGTTAAGCAGATTTAAACTATTAGGGCTACCTAAATTACACTCTTCAAATTTTCCCTTAAAACTACCTTCCTCGAACTATACTACTGATCTAATCAGCGTATCCTATAACTAAAAGATCATCTCTACTTGACTCCAAGTAGACTATTCTCTATCTGTTAAACCTAGCACTTGCTCCTACAGTACTTATTACCTTGATACGGCACTCTTGTCATAGATAGTACCCCAAAAGGCAAACCCCCATTTCTGTCACCCACGTCCCCGGAATCTTTTTCAAAGTTTTTGTCTATTCCTTCTAGCATGTCGACGGATCAGTTGCTAGTGTCCTCTCCTGCTCAGCTGGTGAACCTGGGAATTTTGAGGCAATGTTACAATTGCCTCATGTACCTGAACAACCCTCTCCTCCTCCCACAAAACACAAATACATGCGAGAGATGCAACTATACGGCCAAACTGGAGGCTGAGCTCTCTCAACATAGGACTGGCAAGACCAGTCAGGAGGAGAAGGTTACCACACACACTATAGACCCAGTCTCACATAGTACCATCACAACCTCAAATCATACACATAAACACACAAAGACATACTCGGAGGCTCTGAACAAAAATCTACCAAAACAGCAGAGGCCACCTAAGCACACACCCAAACAACCACCACCTCAGAACACAGCACCGGCAACACATAGACCTCACAGTCAGAGTGTCAAACAGTCACAGCCCTTAAGGCCAAACACAATGCCAGACACACTAGTCATTGGTGACTCCATAGTCAGACACTGATGTCCCGCTCACCAGACTGAGTAAGGAGAAGGTCACAGTAAGCTGTCTGTCGGGCGCTAGAATCCGCCACATAACGCAAGCACTCAGGTCTCTCAACAGCAGGTACAAATATGACTCAGTCATTGTCCATGCTGGTGTGAACGACCTGAGACGTACCTCCTTGGACTACATGAAAAGAGACATTGAGGAGCTCTCTGATTATGTAGCCCAGGCAGGTATGACCCTGACCTTGAGCAGTATCCTACCTTCACCAAGAATGATGCCACAATACAGAGATAAGATGATCAGCTTTAACAATTGGCTTAACCACTGGTGTCATTCAAAGGGGATCCAGTGTCTGTCTGCCTGGGATGACATGCTGGACAAGCCACGCTGCATGAGGGCGGCTTGCACCTGTCACCCTGGGATTCGGATATTGGCAAAGGCTCTTGCCACCCCATAGTGCCTTTTTAGGCAAGGCACAAATTCTAAACCTACCACCCTAGAACACAAAAAGGAAAAACTAAGGGTAATGCTGCTCAATGCCAGAAGTCTAAATCTCAAAATGCACTTTCGAGGCCCTTCTCAATATGGAGAACATCGATGTCTGTGCTGTGACAGAAACCTGGTTCAAGGCTCCTGAGAGCACCCCAGCACTATCAGGTTTTACCTCATATCATGCGTTCCGGCCCCAAAATCCGGACAATACCAAGAAAGGAGGGTATCCATATTCATCAAGGACACCCACACCTCAAGACTGGTGGCAACGCACGATGCATCGGAGACCATCCAGGTGCAATTAACCATAGGCAAGACTGCTCTGCAAATTGTAGCATGTTACAGGCCACCCTCACAAACTCAGGAACCTCACATGGCCTTCCTGAAAACACTAGAGGGGATAAATGTATCACCAAACACCATCATACTAGGTGACTTCAATTACCCCAATATAGACTGGGAACACTACTCAAGCCCAAACACCCTAGCCCAAAGCGTTCCTGGAATTCATAAACTCAAATGCCATGGAACAACTAGTCACCATCCCACAAGAGGAGATAACATACTTGATCTCATCATCACGAACATGGGAGCACAATGTTCAACACCGGAAGTATACCCTCACTGGTGAGATCAGATCACAAACTAATCTCGCTGGAGGTCCTCATCCCACCCCACCTGAAATAAAAGACCACAGTAAAAACTTCTCAAAGCCGACTTCACACTTCTAAAGACTAGTGTGGTGTCCTTTAAGGCCCAGAGCGGCGGAAAACAGTACTCAAGCCGCTGAATCACTCACAAATGCCTTCTACCAGCACCTGCAGGACTGCATGGATAAGGCAATCCCAAGCAAAACAAAGACTCTCTGTACCAAAGGCAAGCGTCCACTCTGGTGGACCCCAGCCATAAACAAACTCTACAACAAAAGGAAAGCTACTACAAGATAGAGCAAAATCCTTAAAAGGTAAGACACCCTTGATCACTATAAGTAAAAACTAAGAGCTCTCATAAAATCATCCAAAGCAAATTTTGAGAGAAAAATAGCTAAAGACTCAAAAGACAATCATAAGGCATTCTTTAGCTATGTTAGAAACCTGGGAGGAAACTCCCAGATATGCTCAGAACTAGTCAAAATGATGTGAAGATTACTGATCCTACAGACATTGCCAACATACTGGCTGACAGGTTCAGTGCAAACTCCCCTCCCCAAAGGAGAGATATCTATACCAAGCGATTGCAGTCCCCAAACATTTCCAACGCCCAAGTTAAAACTGCTCTCTCCAAAGCAAAAACACAGCATCCATGGGACCCGGGTGTCCCCGGCTGTGTGCTCCACGAACTCAATGAGGAATTAAGCCCACAACTAGGACAGCTATTTAATCAAAGTCTTACCTCTGGATATGTACCCAGGAGTGGCGCACTGCAACTGTGGTCCCACTTCACAAAGGCGGTGCTTCCACCGACCCTGGAAATTACCGCCTATTAGCTTGACAAGCCTTATCTGCAAAGCCATGGAGAGGATCATAATGGACCTCATAAATAAAGACATAGGAATTTGCAGACCTTGGATCCAACCCAGTTTGGCTTTGTCAAAGGCAGATCATGCCTTTTAAACTTGGTTGACTTTTTGAAACAGTCACCAAAGCCATTGATGAGGGAAAGGCAGTCCATACAGCCTACCTGGATCTGGCGAAGGCCTTGATACAATACCTCACTCGGGTATCATTGAAAAACTCAGCAGCTTAAATGTTAACCCATACATCACAAGATGGGTTGCAAACTGGCTGAGTGACAGAACCCACAGGGTCAGAGTTGCTGGCGCCATGTCAGACTCAAAGCCTGTCACAAGTGGGGTCCCACAGGGCTCAGTCCTGGGCCCACTCTTGTTTGGCATCTACTTTTCCAGTACAAGCAAACACAGGAGGGTTATGGCTGACAAAGTTTGCAGATGACTGCAAACTGGGAGCCATAGTAGAAAACACATCTGACACAGATATCCTTCAGAAGGGTCTCACAGAAGCGGATAACTGGTGCCAGAGCCATGGCCTAAAGTTAAATGCCAAAAATGCATAGTCATACCCTTTGGGAAAAACAAGGTTACCCTAGCTACCAAATAGGTGGCAATCCACTGAGCACAGAAGAAGTTATCAGGGACTTGGGGACCCAGGTTGATTGTAGTCTGTCATTCGACACCCATGTAGCTAAAGTAGTTAGGAAGACCTTCTACATTGCCCACCTTATCATGAAGGGATTCTCATCTAGATCAAGGGAGGTCATGGTCTCCCTTTACTCATCACTCATCAGACCAATGATTGAGTACAATGCCCCATTCGGAATGTATCTGACCCGACACTTGCAGCAGCTGGAGAGACCACAAAAGTTCCTCACCAAAAGGATAAAGGGTCTCAAAAATCTGTCCTATGCTGCCCGACTGAAAGAACTCCAGCTCTATTCAGTCGCCACCGCTTGCTCAGAGGTGACGTTTGCCTAACATAGGAGGGCATGTCAAACCCAGATTTGATGAATATGCTTCACCTCAAAAAATCTAGATCCACCAGAGCCACAAGGGCGGGAGACTTAAACCTCGACACGGCTATTAATAGGACGTGCTGGAGGGATAGATTCATCACCCAAAGACTCCCTATGCTGTGGAACAAAATCCCGGTATATGTGAGGCAGAGCACCTCGCTGGCCTTGTTCAAGAGAAATCTTGACCAATGGATGGGAGATCGCAAATATACCCCAGGGATTACCTCAGTGTCACTGCTCGACAGAGGCACAGCAAAATAATGGGTATAGTTCCCCATACTTAAGGGGTGGCGTAAGCCACAAAACGATGGGCTAGGCTTGTAAATGCCCTCGGGCAGATAGCCTAGTATGAACCTATGAACCTATGAAAAGGCATGATCTTCCCTTGACAAAGCCAAACTGGGTCGGGTCCAATGTCTGCAAGTCCCCTATATCTTTGTTTATGAGCTCCATTATGATCCTCTCCATAGCTTTGCAGACTAGACTTGTTAAGCTTATGGGGCGGTAATTACCAGGGTCCGTAGAGGCGCCGCCTTTGTGGAGTGGGACCACAGTTGCCGTACGCCACTCCTTGGGCACGTATCCTGTGGTAAGGCTGAGATTAAACAGCTGCCTTATGTGCGGGTTTAATTCCTCATTTAGCTCGTGTAGCACACAGCCGGGGACACCATCCGGTCCCATTGATGCTGTGCTTTTAGCTTTAGAGAGAGCAGCTTTCACCTGCGCATTTGAGATGTCCGGGAGGCTACACTCGGCTGGGATAGTTATCTCTCCTTTAGGGGAAGAGAGGGGGGTGAAGTTTGCACTGAACCTGTCTGCCAGTATGTTGGCAATGTCTGTGGGTTCAGTGATTTTTGTATCATTTTGGACTAATTCTGAGCATATCTGGGAGTTTCCACCCAGGTTCCTAACATAGCTGAAAAAGGCCTTATGATTGTCCTTTGAATCCATGGCAATTTTTCTCTCAAAATTGGCCTTAGTTGATTTTATGAGTGCTCGTATTTTTTACTAATAATGATCAGGGGTGACTTCCCTTTTATGGATTTTGTTCTATCATGTAATAGCTTTCTCCTCTTATTGTAAAGTTTGTTAATGGCTGGGGTCCACCAGACTGGATGTTTGCCCTTTGTGGAAAGAGTCTTGGTTTTATTTGGGATTGCCTGATCCATGCAGTCCTGGAGGTGTTCATAGAAGGCATTTGTAAGGGCTTCCGCAGCTTGGGTTGTGGTTTCCTCTGGCTCAGGGGCCTTGAAGGATACCACACCAGTCTTGAGTAGTGTGAAGTTTGCTTTAGAAGTTCTTCACTATGGTGTTTTTGTTTGGGGTGGGCGGGATGTGGATTTCCAGTGAGATTAGTTTATGATCAGATCTCACCAATGAGGGATATACTTCGGTGTGGAGCATTTTGTCCCCATGTTTGTGACAATGAGATCTAGTATATTTTCTCCTCTCGTGGGAACAGTGACTAGCTGTTCCATGGCATTTGAACTTATGAACTCCAGGAACCGTTGGGCTAGAAAGTTAGGGCTTGAGTAATGTTCCCAGTCTATATTCGGGTAGTTGAAGTCACCCAATATGATGGTGTTTGGAGATACATTTATACCCTCCAGTGTCTTCAGGAAGGCTGTGTGGGGTTCCTGAGTTTGAGAGGGTGGCCTGTAGCATGCTACAATTTGTAGAGCAGTTTTGCCTATGGTTAGTTGCACCTGGATGGTTTCGAAGCTTGTGCGTTGCCACCAACCTGGAGGTGTGGGTATCCTTTATGAATATGGATACACCCTCCTTTGTGGTGTGGTCCGGGTTTTGGGGCGGAACGCATGATATGAGGCAAAACCTAATAGTGCCGGGGTGCTCTCAGGAGCCTTGAACCAGGTTTCAGTTACAGCACAGACATCGATGTTCTCCATACTGAGAAGGGCCTCAAAGTCGTGCATTTTGAGATTTAGACTTCTGGCATTGAGCAGCATTACCCTCAGTTTCTTCCCATTTTTGTTTTCTAGGGTGGTAGGTTTAGAATTTGAGCCTTGCCTAAAAAAGGCACTATGGGGGTGGCAAGAGCCTTAGCCAGTATCCGGAATCCCAGGGGTGACAGGTGCAAGCCGTCCCTTGCGAAGCAGCGTGGCTTGTCAAGCATGTCATCCCAGGCGGACAGACACTGGATCCCCTTTAAAAAATGCAATTAAATTAAAAATGACTAAAAGCAAGTGCAGGAGGAGTCCATTAGGCAGAATTAAGTAAAGAGATGGGACTGGGGGTGTGTGTCCCAGATCAAATCTACAGTGGGGGCAGGAAACTGCAAAAGCCTCCAAATTTAAACAAGACAGGAATAGGGAGAGTGGGTAGGGGAAAACCAACACCCTCAGCAGAGATCTGAAAAACTATACAGTGAAGCAAAAATAACAGTGCACAACTCTGAAGTCAGCCAGCAATTATATAAAATTAGTTAAGCAACAATTAACAGTACACAACTCTGAAGTGCCAGAAAAATACTTAGCTCTGTATATCTCCAGTTAGTTCACCAAAAAGGTCAATTCCTCTGATCAGATCACAAGCTTATCACCCTAGATATCCACATCCCGTCCCCAACCCCCATTAGGGAAACTACAGTAAAAAGTTTCTCCAAAGCGAACTTCATGCTTAAGATAGAAATGGCAAACTTCACGACACCCATGCAGACGGACAACAGAGGTACGACTGCTGACTCCTACACAATTGCACTTTATAAGCGCTTACACAAGTGCATGGATCGTGCTACCCCCCAACAGAACTAAAATGCTATCCTTCATTTTTTTTTTAAGCCAATCTGGTGGTCCTCTGCCATAAATGAACTCTACAACAGGAAAGAGAAACTGTTGCAAAAAAAGTAGTAAAATCCCATGATTGGAGGAACTCCCTGGTCAGCCTCAGTAAGAAGCGGAGATCCCTCAAAATCCTCTAAAGCTAGTTACGAAAACAAAATTGCCACCGATTCTAAGACAACCACAAATCATTCTATAGCTATGTCAAGAATCAAAATGGCAACACTCAGATCTGCTTCGAGTTACAGCACAATGGCAATATACAGAACCAACTGATATTGCAAACATCCTGGCAGATAGATCCAGTGCTAACTTTACCCCCCTCACCCCCTAAAGTGCCCATCTCTATACCAGGAGACTGCAAAGTTCCTGTAACCACAGTAGCACAAGTAAAAACACACTTTCCAAAGCCTAGAACTCCGCATCCATGGGACCTGACAACATCCCAGTCTGCATTCTACACGAACTACAGAGAGAACTGGCACCCCACCGAAGTACCATGTTCAATCATAGCCTCACCTCAGGCTTTGTGCCCACTGAATGGCATACAGCAACTGTTATCCCACTCCACAAAGGGGGAGCCACCACGTACCCCTGGAACTACCGCCCCATTAGCCTGACGAGCCTGGTCTGCAAGGCCATGGAACCTCTCATCACTGATCTTATAAAACAAAGACATTGGTAATCTCCAAACTCTAGACCCCACCTAATTCAAGTTTGTAAAAGGCAGGAGGATAGCATTTTAGTTCAGTTAGGGATAGCACAATCCATAACATACCTAGTAAATCTGCTCCAGTCTTCCCCAGGTGTGTGTGTTTGAGAGAATCAAACCTCAAACAGTGCATGCGTCAGCTACTTGGGTAGGGACACAAAGTACTGGTTGGACAGACAGGGTTGCTGGAAGTCTTGGCTTGTCACACAGCAGAGATCACAATTCTAGAGCTGTACCAGTGGGCAGTCTTATTGGGGGATCTGGAGAAAGAAGCCCTGGACTGACTGCAGTCTCTGTGTGCCCTTAAGGGAAATTGCATGTGAAGCAGAGAAGCATCTGGGAATACTGTGCGTATACCCATTATCCTCCCAGTGAACTTTCCCCCACTTTTGCCAGTGGTAAAAATTGAGGCTCCTTGATTACTGGCTGGAAGTGGTGGGTCGTCACACTGCCAATGAGTCCAGGCAATGAAATACTAGAAAATAACTAAAAGCAAAACACTACGACGGAAAAGCTCTTCAGAAAAATCTCAGAGCTGCAGAAAGGGAAAAATCTAGTACTTTGCCAAAATTCTGGAACTACAACCCAAAGATACAGCAACTGGTCCAACAGATGAACTAAAATATTACGATTTTAAAGGAGGTCAGTTATACTGAAGAAAAGAACTACAATGAAACATTTACTTAATGCGCATCAATATGCAATCTGACTTGAAACGCCAACAACATACTTTATGCAGAATTAAAAGGTAATATAAACAATTGGGATATATAAAGTATTATATGTTTTAAAAACTAGAAAAAAGAAATGCACTGTACTTAAAGGTTCATAGATTAAAACTATGCTGCTGATCTGGAGAACTATTACTAGTAGTCTAGCACATTACAATGTGTAGGTTTCTACTGATATGACTGATTTATCCTTAGTTTGACCCATTTCAATATAGACAGTTTACAAACAAGTAACTCATGCTACAACATTCAGCTCTTTTTCATATTTAGTTACAGTGAAGACTTCATGCTGGCTGGGAACACTTGTGTCCAAAAACCTTTTTTTTTGTACATAGGGCACAGAGATAAAATATATAATGAAAAACTACTAAAGGGATAGCCTCATACTACAAGTAACAGTAAAACACAAAAGTAATATTAACTATGGAACCTAAATGATGAACATGAATTAACATACTCTGGTCTGAAACAACTCTGACATTTACCTAAATAACCCAAATCTCAAGAGTAGAATCAGAGAGAGCACCTAAGTATAGGTGCAGTCAGACAGACACAATGTAAATTATTCACCCGTAGTTTCATAGGTTAAGTACTAAGCAGTCTGTAATCCATTTCTAGCCTAGCCAAAAAAAAAAAAAACTATTCAAAATTTCTCTCTAGCCTCAAGGAGAACAAGGCAGTCTGGGAGAAATTTTGAGACTGCCTATCCAATTATCTAGTTTCATCTTGAAACTGGAAAAGGTGATATTCTGCTTGACATGTAGTGGAAGTTTGTTCCAGAGGTGAGGGACATGAAACCACCACACCAAAGCATCTTACGTATCTGCTGATGAAAGTTTAGTTCTTTTAACAGAGTATTTGATGTACCATAAGTTCTGCAAAGGAACGGGAGATCAAATAGGGTTGGATATTTCATGGGAAGAAAGAGGCGGCAAAGATCTCCAAGGAGTCTGTACGAGAATGAGTACAGATAAAGGGCTGACACTCTTCTGATAAAAGACCAATGTCTCAAAGACCTTTGTTCAGTTTTGAATCTCTGAGGTCTCTCAAGTTGTGCAATATGTTCAGACAAATAAAATGCCAAAAGGGGTATTTGATAATGGTTCTGATGAGATACGAGATATGAATAAAGGGAGATCAAGATTTATTGGACTTAATGGGAATGACTTTGGAAATTAGATAGTTTGGATGACTGACTTTCTGGACTTTCGTGAAGGTATGACGATGGCCAAATGATAATTGACAGTACCCAGACCCCTTATAATGTCTGATTGGAGCAGTGCAAGTCCTACAAGGCAAGGAAAACTGTCCTGTCTAGAAAATAAACTATGCTACATTGTCTTTGTACTATTCAACATCATCTTTTCAACCACAGGAAGGCAGTAGTAATGTATCTTGAAAACAATTAACTAATCATACTACAATGCTTAATTCACACATACACCATTGCGACAACAGGAACGACAGACACTCCCCCGAACACGCTTATGTTAACAAATATTTCCCCAACGGTGACATCTGTGGCCATATTCAAAATTCTGTTTATTGGCAACCGTATCAAAGATAGTAAAACAGGTACCCAACCAGTATGACCACTCCGGAAAGTAATTCAAAATTGTGCCGCATAATAACACTGGGGAGGAGTTACAAACACACACACTGTTAAGACCCCATATACCGGCAGCCACTCTATAACTAGAAAAAAAAATCCCACATTTGCCATAAATACTTCCAGACAACCCCACAACTACCTCTTGTTACTTTAAAAGGCAACACCACCGCACTGCTACGCCAAAAATAAAAACATTCCAAACAAGTAAATAATTCGGTACACTAAACCGTTTATTTCTCGTGTTAAACAGCTAAGCTACGTATTTGCTTACCCTTTTTCTAAGTTTCCAATTACAGCACAAATGGCTTTATGGCGCAGCAGTATTATTAGCAAACCAATACCAGGGGTAACACCGGCGGGAACTTAACTCTTGCCTACAACTGAGTGAGTTCTCCTGTATGAAGAGAATTTGCTAATACCACGTGTCTGCCCTTACGTTTACGGCTATGATGCTGTCTGCGTAAGCATTTCGTGTTTTGCATCACTTTTCCATGCTGTATCGTTCTGTTTTGTTCGAAGCATGCCGCACTACGAGGAGAAGCCTGAAAACTAAAAAAGAGATTGCCACTTAAAATTGGGGTATTTGTTAAACGCTGGTAGTTAGTAATATGCTAGAATAACAGTGCTGTATTAACGTAGATTGTCTACAGACTAAATTGTGATATTCAACATGGAAATGCTGCAGTACATGTTAATTATCTTATAGAACGGAATACTTAGCCTCTCAACTGTATAAGATTTTCGCAAATGTTCAGATTTTTTCTCATAATTTTGACCTGTTCATTATAAAATTGCGTTTTTATGGCAAATTATTGACGCTGAAGACGTCAGAAAATAATGGCAGACATTTGAGATTCAGACTTCATTCCCTTTAGAAAATTCATGTTAATACAAAACCTTAAAGGTAAAATTAATGAGAGCAGGAGGAGTGCTGCTGTGTGTTTTAGAGATGTCGGTTTCTGTTATTTCTTTTTTCAAATACATTTTTTTTTATTTTGCGTTCATTACAAACATACGCAAATGGCGAAATTGAAGTGTATTAACCCACTACCGAGTTCGCGCCGTGCTCGCCGTGATTGACATGCAGTAGGGCGGAGATTAACAACTGCAATACCGTGATTGACACGCAATGCTGATGTAACGGTAAATCCGTGTAGTAGCAAAAACAGTAGAATTAAAAACACAAACACGTGCTAATAATGCCATGTTTAACAGGCACTACATAAAGGTATTGCATCGAGTAATGGTAATCTCAAGTGTAGTACCTCGCAGGATGCGCAGTAGCAAATCCCGCCCCAAACACGCCTCCAGCCGCACGGACCCCGCACCTGCATGAATATTCATTTGGCTCCTGCCGTAGCAGTCAGAAAAACTACTTTATCCCAAAATATGCAAGTTCCTTTCCATTCAAACAATAAGGCACTGCATAAAGGTGTTGAATCGAGTAATTATGGTCTTTCCATTTAAATAACATTAACATGGTGTTGCATCTAGTCATATCACATTAATTTATGACTTAATCATGAGTAGCTTCATAACTTGTGTTATGTGTGCCCTTGTTCGGTTCATTGTCTCTGTGGAAGCTATGTGCAAGAAGCAATTCAAGACAATGAACGGAACAAGGGCACACATTGTGCCTAGTTATCTGTTTTTTTTTTGCCCCGATTAAGTTCGCGAAGTAAAGAAATAAGCACATGCTAAGTGTCTAGGTGTTTTTTGATTATAAATGTAACTGTACAAACAGTACTTGCCTTTGTACTTTTACCCGGATTAACTTTGCTGATTTTATTTCACATCAATCGCATCTGCATTTTTAAGTTATACGCAATATTTTCTTTATAATCTGTCTAATCTTTTTGTGCAATTACTGTGTTTTGGTGACATTCACATTACATATAATTACTGTATAGGAATATAATGTTTTCTGTATTTAGGGTTATTCAAGTGACTTAACAGTCTGTACATCATACATCTGTTGGAGAAAAGTGGGAGATCCTACTTCTGGTCACATCACTGCAAATTTTACTAGCATGTCTGCTAAAAAAAAATCAACTAGAGGGGATGCATGCTCCTGCAAGCTACTGTCTGTCACCAGACTCCGATATTACCATTACTCATTAAGTCACCTGAAAACTCTACGCAAATAACACTAAACAAGTAGGGTTGCCACCTTTTCAAATGCCCAAAGTGGGACATTTTTTGTAGACATGTCAGATTTTGCAGGACAAAACATACCCATAGCCAGTACAAAAGATAGAACTTCCACTTTTTTGCCAAAATAAAATAAAAGCTTATTCTTGTAGCATTTGAGTTGCTTATGCTATTTTTATAACATTTTAGGGTTACAAATAACTTTTATGCAACTATTTAAGAAAACTTACAAAAAACTTTTGTCCTAAAATCTCAGGACATTTGCCATTTTTTCAAATTTTTTTTTTCCGCAGGACACAACTGCTGAAAGAGGGACTGTCCCTCACAAAGTGGGACAGATGGTAACCCTATAAACAAGGGAACTGAAACCTTCACTGGTTTGGAGCTGAGGAGTACAAATTACAGAGTTCCTATCAACAAACCCACTTAAATGACTTAACTACACTACACACACGATCTGAGACATGAAATCCTTTCTCCTGTCAACGTGCCAAACAGAGAAAGATCTGTTTTTGTAAAATGCAAATAAGATAAAAATATGTTGGAACGAAGTTTGAGCTCAACAAAACCAAGAGTGCACCAATTCTTCGTGTAAAAGTATTTAATAAAGTAACCCTTCTTTTTTTGTAATCCTAGACACGCTCATGCTACAAATAAATAGGGCTCTACCTTCCATTAGAACATCCTATACCAAAACTTCTTAAAGAACAATAAATTTCAAATCCTTCCCTGCAGTTTTAAAGCCATCTGTACTACAAGCAACCAACATCAAATTTGTAAACAGGTTACTCGACACAAAACCAAAAAATAAATTTTCCATTTAAAATTAATAGATCTCACATTTTAAGTATCAAAGTTTGTAACAAAAATTTACAGCACAAAGCTGTGCATTGTTAAAAATCACGATCATTGCTTTCGGGGGAGGGTGGCTGCTAACTTACAACATACTGTAATAGTCATAAGTTCTGCCAAAACAGATACAAAATTCATAATATAAACACACCCCTTTAACAGTCAAATATTTTGATATACAAAACTTAATGTCAAGATCTTTAAGTTGGGCAAGTCTGGGCCTTGGTTCTAATCAAAGTAAAACAGTATACATGTATTTTGCAATAAGCATATAATTACTGTTACATGTATATACGTATAATGTTTTCTGTATTTTCTTTATAATTTTGCTAATCTGTTTATAGGTCTATATTACCTTGTGTTTTGGTGGCATCTTTCAATCAAACGGTGGGCGGTGCAGTCAAAATGGTCGCAGGCGGGGTTTGGGTGGGGCTTGCTACTGTGCATCTGGTGGGTTAATACACTTCAGATTCACCCGCAAATGTACATATAACAAATACAATAAAACAGTTACAAAACTATTTACAATATTTACATTCATCCATGATAAACAGTCATTTTATCCATGAGAAGTTATCGGTATTTGTTAAAAAGGTTTCCAATTTTTGCCATGCTGTTTTTTGTAAGTAATGTCATGAGTTCTATTAACAAATGTTTGCGGTTCTTTTTTACAAACAACTTTTGCTAAATTAATACAATTTTTGAACATCAACTATTGTTTACTTTTCCAGTTCAAAGTAATAACTTTTCTAGCAATTGCAGGAATTGACCAGAGTAACTGAATCTGAGATTTTGGTATTACAGTAGGTATAGGAACATTGAATAGGGTTAGTGAGTTAGAAATATGACAGTTATCAGAGCATACAGCATTTACAAATATCTGAAGTCTTTCCAGTGTTGAACAACATTTCTACATTCAATGAACATGTGAACCCATTTGGCCTCTAGTAATACATCACGTTGCCAACAATTACTTTCACTGTTTTTAGCACAAGATTTATTTTATGTGGAGTATAGAAACTCCTGTTCATAAGATTCCATGTATACAATCTCCAATATAATGAAGAAGTGGTATCATACGTATAATTCAATAACAATTTTTTGGATTCATCAGATATTTATTATCCATTAATCTTTATATAGTAATTCAAAAAATCTGAGTCAGACTTCAGAGTGTCTTCTCTTAGTATCTTATAGATAGGTGAGATACTTAATTTTTGATTATCTGTCTTTTCAAGACACCTAATAAAAAGCTGAATCAAACTAGGTATAGATTCAGTCTCTAGGCTGATTTGATACTCTCATTTTGTTTTCTATAAACTGTTATAATGAGTGTATAAACAAGCAACTATCTTGACTATTATCAAAACTACATAAACGAGAGTTTAGTGGCTTAATACTCTTATTTTCAATAAATTGATGCCAGAATATCAATTTATTTTCCTTTAATTTTTGCATCACATTGATATTGAAAGAATCTAGGCAATCAGGGGAGTATGCTATAGGCAATATAAAGAATAGAAATTGTTTAATGTTTTAATTACAATCAATTATATTTTTAAAGTTATTAAATATTTGATTAATGCCATAAGACAAATGTCAAATGTCTTATTAAATAAACAAAATTCATGTAAAAGCCAATGAACTGTACTTATTCCATATTGTTCCTTAAACTGATTTTCTTTAGTTCTGACATCAGTTATATGAATGTCATGTTTTGTTTTTCAGACAGATATATAGGTAGGTGTGATCCAATGTAATATTACATTAATTATAACTGATTTGGAATAAAGATCTAAGCTAGGGGATGCTGTCCCATTACTTTTCCAAACTCTAATGTGCCATTTATATGCAATCATAGGTTTTAAGGGGAACCACAAAAATTTAAGTAGCATGGAATCTAATTTTCTAAATTAAGTTTTTGGAAGGGGTAGTATCAATGACTGTATACAAAACAAAATTTTAGGTACAATTATCATTTTAATTAAAGAGAGCATATCCTCCACTGTGAAGAATATTTTATTCCATCTTTTGATTTGTTCCCTAATGGTGGTTATTAAATCATTATAGTTTAGTTTAACAGACTCTTTCCATGTATTCTTTATACTGACACCCAGATATTCTAATACATCATTCTCCCATATAAAAAGGCTATTCTCTCTTAGTTTTTTTTAATCTTTTTGTTAATTAGTAATGTTTTGAATTTATTATGATTAAATTTAAGCCTTGAAATTCTTTCAAACTTGCTTAAGGTATTTATAGCATCATGCAAAGCACCATCAGTATCACTCAATGTTAACAACATATCATCAACAAATAATTGTATCTTAGGACAATAGTCCTTATTAATTTGAAAGACTTTTATATTTTGCTTGTTTCTAATATATGTAGCAAAAGGCTCCATTGAAATAGCAAACAATAATGGTGACAAAGGACAACCTTGTCTAGTTCCCTTGAGGATTTCTAGTGGTGAAGGTAGACATGATCCAATTTTCACATAAGCTTGTACCCCACTATAAATTTTCATTAATAAGTTGATGAAATCTGAGAAGAATTTAAAACAAGTCAGAATTCTTTGTAGAGAAGACAACTAATAGAATCAAAAGCCTTTTCTATGTCTTGGCTGATAATAGTTAGTTGTTTTTTGTATTTGCATGCTATGTCTATTAATGATAGTAATTTAATGTTGTCTTACACTTTTCTATGAATAATGAACCCTGTCTGATCATTATGTATTAGACTAGGTAATATTTTCTTTATCCGATTAACTAATATTGTCATGAAAATTTTATAATCAGTGTTTAGTAATGAAATTGGCCTATATGAATCCTAAGACTTTGGGTTCTTACCTTGTTTTAATATGGGGGAGGTAATGGAGTAGTTCCACGATGGGGGTGTTATATATTTTTGCTTAACCATAGTAAAGGCACTCATTATTTTCTTTGTTATATATTCAGGAAAAATCGGTACTTGCGTATTATCGCAACCACATACTGTCAGCATTCACGGCAACATTCCATTCTCAGTTAAATAATGTGTTGCTTAGAATGGCATGAATGCTGACAGTGCGTGGTTGTCACAATACGCTTGTTTTAACATCACTTTCATAAATTTATAAAAACAGTAATGTTTTAAATTTTGCTCAACTTTTTTTAAGATAACGAACTCCATCAGAAAACAGCAAGTGATTTTAATAATCTTACCCTTGCTTTGTTCCACTGTTTTTTAAGATAACAAACTCCATAACGGCAAATGATGTTAATAATCCTACCCCTTTCCACCAAACATGCCAATCACAAAAAAAAACCCACAAATAAAGCCAAAAACAGTGCAAGCTTTAAAATATAAAGTCTTTTAAATGACTGTAATGCAACCACACTGTATTAAACATTCTCACTATAAATCTGGTTTGCATCAGTTAAGGCGGACCTTTACTAATTGGAATGTTATTTATAAAAAAAAAGGTTACAAAAGTTTTAATTTAATTTTATTTTTTAAATTTGTCAGAATTCACGGTGGTCTCGGCAACGTTCCATTATCACTAAACTAACTTCCTGCCGAGACTGCCGCAAATTCTGACAAACTGTGGTTGTGATAATATGCAAGTACCGAAATATCTCATATAGTTAGGAATTATTCCATCCAGTTCTGGAGCTTTATTATCTTTTACATTTTTTATTTGCTCTTTCACTTCTGTTAGTGTTTATTTAATATGTTATTTTGTTGCACTGACAGCTTAGTAGTTATATTTTCTTGAATAAAAGTATTTATTACATTATCTGACTCCAAAAGTGGTGTGTTATTTATATCTTGATAGTAGTTTTTGAACACTTTTAATATGCCCATTAAGTTAGATGTACTCTTAACTGAACCATCACTTTTATATTTAATCTCAATAAGATTTTGATTTTTTTTTTTTTTTTTTTTTTTTGGATCGTACCGTTATTTTATGTAGATATTTGGGATTTACAGCATAAGATTGTAATTTAAAATTTTCCAAGTTTATGGCTACCTTATGATTCAGAACTGCTAAGTATTTTTGACTTAACTTAGTAATTTCATTATGTGCTACTTTGTTATTTGGTTTTGCGTGCATTTTTATTTTTTGTAAGTCTAAAAGTTCTTTGTACCACTCTCTTCTTTTTTAAGGTACCAAGATTTTTTTCTACTATATATATATATATATATATATATATATATATATACTATAAAGGTGTCCCATAGTGTAGTATCAGTCATTTGACTTAGTTATGTAAGCAGGAATTCTCTGTAGAAATCTTAAATCATCTGTATGTGTAGTTAATATAAGGTTTGTAGCATTATGGTCCAAAAGTAGACAAGTCATTATAGACATGCCACTTATTTTAGAGTATATATTATTTGATACAAAGACCTTATCAGTGTTTGTGTACCAAACTAATATGAATAATAAGTATAGAATAAGGAATAATGTTCTCTTAGACCATGTATATATTTAAGGTTCATCTGGTTTGTAAAGTCATTTAACTTCTTGGCTTGAGATGTTAGTTTTATTTTACCATTTTTAGAAGTATCATTGCCTGATAATAGGCAGCTAAAATCACCTGTTGCTATAATTTCCCCTTTTGCATTTAAAGTAATCAAGTCTAGATATTTGTCAACATATTTAGTACTCACTCCTGGTATCCAGTATGTATTAATCAAAGTATAATACTTCTTATTAATTTCCAAAATAAACATGCTTAGCATCCCATCTTTATCTGAAATCATATATATAATTCTTGGCATAGTATAAGTATTTTTCTATAGAATAAGAGTGCCCTTCTTTTAGTCCTAAAACATGAATCAGCCAGAATGGTATAGCCATTGAATTAGTATTTTTGTAGATCTTTTTTTAATAGATGGGTTTCCTGTAAAAAGATGATCTGGGCTTTATGCATTTTTATATTTTTAAGCAAACCAGTTCTTTTGACATTATTGTTCAAACCATTAATATTTATAAGCCATTGACTGTAATGTGTATGGTGTTACTAACTGAAAGACCTATTCTTCCTTGTTGACTTGAAATCTACTGAAAACTTACTTATCATGGATGCATAACATGTTAAGCACTACTTTCAAAAACCCAAAACTATTTACAAACACATACATGAAACATAAAGTTTCTGGTTTAGTTAAAAATTTAACTAAACCATCTGTCCACCACCTCTCCAATACCAAGCAACACAAATTATCCATCTCTGCTTAGAATATAGTATAAAAACAAAAAAGAAAAGCACTATGAAAGCAACTAAAGAAATCTGAATCCATGAAATATACTTTAGAATGAGTGTCCAATATATCTGAAGCTATATGAATGTCACATATGAAAATATCACCTCTAATACATAGATATGCCAGAAATACACATCAGATCAAAGTATGTATAAATATTAGAAGCTGAAGGTTAAGAAGATTGTCATTATTTCCAAGACATTTCAAGAAACATCAGATAATTTAACCATTTTGGCAGTCATCGATTTAACATTTTTCATGTAAGGATCTGTTGAATATATATATATATATATATATATATATATATATATATATAACATTTATTACAACATAACTATTATATTTTGAAGTTATACACATATTACTCATATGTATTAACAATATCTATGTTGACATCTTTCATCAGGAAGTGGGGGGGGGGGTAGGGGCCTCACAACCCTCTGTTTATTTAATAAAGGTTTAGTTATATAACATAAATCTGATGTTAGTATGCATAATGAGTTTTCTAAAGCAGATCCTAGTTCACTTGATGTCATTTAGTTACTAATATTGTCTTTGAATCTGCAGAATGTATGCCTCCATAAGAGAACAGGCATTTTCAAAGGAGTTAAACACTTTTATCAGAACTAATTAGTTACCATTTAAAGCATCTAGTGAAGGATAACAGAATTTCAAGAGAAAAGAATTCTAAGTACAACCATTTAACAAGTTCAGAAGGTCAAATGATGTCATCACTGCTGTTTCCTCAAGCTGCAGCTTCATAAACTTGTTAAAAAGTATCTAAATAGGCTCATGCACAACAGAAGTTGTCGCTAGTGAAGAAGGAAAAAAGCATTTTCAGCTGGAAATTCAGATCTTGAAGCTTGTAGAGTTTACAGAAAACAAAAAAAAAAAAAAAACACTCAAGCCACCTTGTCAGTGCATGTCATGAATCTCTGCAATGAGAACAGTTACACAGACCACCAGTTTCCTCACAAAACATCATGAAAAAATTAACCCTTATATATATATATATATATATATATATAACTTATATTTAGCTATCTATAAAGCACCATTAATGTACTACATTAATGTTTAAATATATCTAAACAAAGAGTCTAAAACATCTAGTTAGAAACACTAATCAGAAATATCTTGTTACCCCACCACTGACCCACTATAGAAAAAAATGCACTTTGGTATTAAGTTAAATTATACTATTACTGAGGAATTAGAAGACATACATCATTTGTAGTTATTTAAAAGGGAAAAGTATGTAAAGTACTTATAATGGGGAAAGAGGAAAAGGAACATTGGTAACAAAAAAGAATAGGAAGAAAGAAGAGAGAGAATGCTATTTAAATACTTAGTACTATATGTAATTAGAAGAAGTAGATATAGAAAGGAAAAGAGAAAGTTAATAATAAAAATTGTTCATATTACCTTACAGCATAGAGACTTTCCAGAATCAAATATATTATGATTCATAAAACAAAGCATTTAAAATTAGAAGGAATTTATTCATTTGTCCTTTAGTTTCTTAGTTTTGTTAGCTCCTTCCTTCAAAGACCATCCATTTTTTTTGTTGTCTGTCTCTTCAAACTCTGGGATGACCATTCCATTTCTTCTATGTCCGACAGTATTTTCTTCTTTTGGATAATTTCTACTGCTTCTTTTAGGGAATCAAAGATGCACACTCCTTCTGGCAAAGTGATTTTTATTCTTGCAGGAAAAAGAATTTGAGCTTTAATATTGGCTTTTTTCAAGGACTTAGAGGAACACACTCCTTTCTTCTGTAGAGATGTAGTCATTGTCAAAACGAATAACTTTTTCATCCATCTTGATAGGGGAATTAGTCCAAGCTGATTTCAGCACCAAGTCCCTGTCTTGCGAGGAAAGAAATCTAACTATTATAGACCTGGGGTTAGATGAACTCAGAGATGAAACTGGATTTGCCAGGGACCAGTGAGCCCTCTCAATTCCAAAAGAGAGGGATTCAGGCATGTTTAGTGCTGATGAAACCACTTATTGAGGAATTGAATCATGTTAGCACCCTCCTCTTTCTCAGGAATTCCATATATTCTTATGTTATTCCTCCTTGATCTACTACGTCTTCCAATTTCTCATTCAGCCTGGTGTTTTGTTTCAGAAGAAATTCATTGTGATGTTCATTGTCTGTCACTCTAGTATCTAGTTCAGTTAATGTTTCCTCTAAGGCAAGAATCTGTTCAGATTTTTTTTTACTATTCCATTTAGAAGTTCCAGTTGTTTACTGTATTCTTGTTTGATAATATCCATTTTGTTTTCGAATTTGTCCATTTTTAGTGACAGTTCTTGGATGTTTGTTATTATAAGATGTAGTTCTTTCTTCACTGCACTCTCCTGGTGTGGGTTCTTCGAGTTGCTCATCTTGAGATGACCTGTAGAAAACTTCTTGACAGGAATAATTAAAAAATTCTCTTGACTATGTATTACATTTTAGAAAATAATAGTCTAAGTTAATCTAACTTTTTGTATACGTTTAGTTAGATTTTTCTAAAAATTATAGTATATTTCCTCTCAGCATATTAAAATCTAACCAGAGCTATGGATTTCTGCTGCTGTCAGACTGGCATCTTCTTGTATTTCTTCAAAAAATAATCTCGATACATGTTTGAGAAACAGAAATAAATATTAGTATGGGGTTATGACTGCTAAGCTTCTAAGAAAATGAAGCACCTGCACTAAGTGACGCTGTCTGCCTCCTGTCCGAAATCGAGAATCGGGGAGCAGGGATGTAGCCGGGATTATCAAATTTGTATTTGCAAATTTCTCACTCTGCTGCACCCCACCACTACGTTACAACTCAGGGTATAACATTCCTCTTAGTTACTTATGACATTTTGTAGGCGTTTGGATATTAAGTTGTTATAGGAACAGTTGTGTCTTAAATTTGAGTTCTAATATGCAGTTTACAGTAGTTATCTGAACTTTTCAAATCCTTGAAAAATCATATTTTGGAATAAACATTGCTTTTAGTTTGTAAATAAAAAGTAGAATAAATATAAATGTTGATGTTGACATATTTTGTATTTGCTGCAGTGACAAACAGTAATATGAATGTCAGCAGTTTGTAAGATTCTAACAAATGCAGACCCAGAACATGTATGCTGACAAATATGTGAAATATTCAGGTTCCTGTTGAATTTTGGGGGGAAAATGACATGGCGATCCTGGGTAGCAAGAAACTCACCATGATCAGTGAAACCTATACTAAGTATGAGATTGTGGAATCTCAGATTAAATCTATTTCCCTTATGCCCAGGTACAAGGATCATAGAGTTAGTGTGTGCAAATAGTATGTGTGTGGTGCAGGGGAGAGGCCCCCAGCAAAAATGCTTTAGTGTTATTACAGAAAGTTTCAAGGTTCACAGTATTTTTTTTTCATTTGGACTTTCATTTTTGAGGTTTTTGGACTAAAAGTTACAGGTCTTAAACTTTGGACAGGTGAAAAGATATTCTGAAAGCCAGAACATGTTCTCCAATGTGGCCTTCAGAACTGCTGCAGTTGTAATCACATCACTGTAAATTATGCCAGTAAATCTGGTATCGTGGCACTTGGCAAAAAAATATATTTATGATTTGTACTTTTACTGTTATAACAGCATTATTAAAGATTTAGAGACAGTAGCAGAAAAAATAGCATCATTAAAGATCTGGGACAATGGTAAGCCATTTTAAAAATTTGACCATGTATCTACCAAAGTCAGACAGAAATAACCCATATATTTCTAGATGTCAAGTAATTCTGGGAAGATCACGTACCAATTTATACCTGTCTGATTTGACCCATTACTGAATAAAACAATGTCACTTGTGCAGCCTGTAAACATTTCACCTCAAACAACATAAAAATATAATGACCCCTTATGAGAAAACTCCTAGTACTGGAAGCACTAAAAAACTTAAACTATTCAGAAAGTCTTCATGAATTTTCATTATATTCTGTTTTTACATGTGATCTATCCTGGGCTTGTACGGAAATGTCTGATTCAATATAATTGAAACTCTATGTTTGGAAAACACTGAGGGGAGTGCCAAGACTATCTTGGCTAACCAGTGTTCAAAGTAGAAAATAATAACAGAAAAGTGGCAAGATACAAAAACAGCATTCCAAGATTATGGAATATGTTTTCCATTATAATCAGGGAAAATAAGTCATTAACTTCACTCAAAATTAATATAGCCATGTATAGGAATTGTCTCTCAATACCCAAATAATGATGGCAAATGAGTTTCATAATTACTACAGAGAAGGATATCGAGGTTCTCCAAGATGGTCTGCAGAACTGCTGCAGTGGGAAAGACCTCACATTTAATGCCAGTAAGTTTGTCATCCTGACACTTCAGACAAAGGACAGAAAATTATGAGTTGCAAATGGTGAAATCATAACCCCATCACAGTCAAAGACGTGGAGACAATATTAAAAAAAGACAGCATGATAAAGATCTGGAGGCAAAGGTAAGCAATTTAAACTTTGGTCAGTGTGGATATTAATCAGAGGCAAGCAAATATATTTTATAAGCCATCTAATTTTATGTGTACTCACTCCAAAGAGATGTATCTCATATATTTTGCTGATATATCTCATTGAAACCAACATGGTCATTTGTCTTTTTTGAAAAGGCCACCTGAAACAAACTGAAAAGATATAATTCATTACCAGGAAAATCATAGGGCTTAAAAGTACAATGGCAAGCAGCTCAGTGACAAAGTTTGAAATTATGGAACGTGAATAAGAGATAGCAGCTTTCCGAGCAACCAACACTTTAATGCATTTCATAGAACAGTGTACAGTTTAGTTTTATTTAAAGATAGCCAGTGCACTTTTTCTTAGGATTAAAAATTAATGTTTCCTGAAAACATACAAACTGCTTTTTTACATCTGTAAGGGGGAACAAAGATTACAAAAGAACAGACAAAAATCACTGTAAGTGGGGAGCACAGGCTGTAGCATGCATTTTACCTTAGGTAACCTTAATTTTGGGTTAGGTAATGCCTATGGTTGATTTTGGTCATTTATTCATATCTGGAGGATTAAACTTCACTTTTTGGTGATGTACATAGTTTTGTGCATTTGTTCTAAGTTAATGGGGAGGGAGTGTTCTGAAAATGAGTTTAGGCTTTCATTAAAACATAGTGATACTGTCTAAAAGATCAGCCTTACAAACATTAGTTTGTGCATGTAATACAAAAATTAGAAATACACATTAAAAAAACTGTAGTGTATAATAGGTGGGAACAATAGCTTTTTATCATAATGGCTAAGCTAGCCAAGTCATCTTGGAGCATAAATGACCTTACAAATACAGATAAAAAAGAAAGAGTATGGAATTATATTAAGAAATGTAGAGTGCAAACCCAGCCACTGGGGATGCACAAGCCAGTGCATTTCTTTGTGCCGGTCCCAAGCCCAGATAAATGGGGAGGGTTGCATCAGGAAGGGCATCCGGTGTAAATCTTCGCCAAAACATTTTATGCAGACGCCAAGAAAAAATTTTATACCGTATCGGTCGAGGCCCGGGTTAACAACGACTGCCACCAGTACTGTTAGCCTACAGGGTGCTGGTGGGAATTGGGCTACTGTTGGCCGAAGGAGGAGGAGAGGCAGAAGACATGGCTGAAGGCAGGAAGAGAGGAGAAAGGCTAGGACTGTGGTAGTGAGGGTTGGAACTTTGAATGTTGGCAGTATGACTGGTATAGGGAGAGAGCTAGCTGATATGATGGACAGAAGGAAGGTTGGTATATTGTGTGTGCAAGAGACCAGATGGAAGGGGAGTAAGGCTAGGTGTATCAGAGGTGGGTTCAAATTGTTTTATCATGGTGTGGATGGGAGGAGAAATGGCGTAGTAGTTATTCTGAAGGAACAGTATGCCGAGAGTGTTTTGGAGGTGAAAAGAGTGTCGGATAGAGTGATGTTTATGATGCTGGAAATTGATGGTGTAATGATGAATGTTGTTAGTGTGTATGCTCCACAAGTTGGGTGTGCAATGGATGAGAAAGAAAAATTTTGGAGTGAAGTGGATGAAGTGGTGATGACTGTACCCAAGGGTGAGAGAGTGGTGATTGGAGCAGATTTCAATGGGCATGTTGGTGAAGGGAACAGAGAGGGATGAGGAGGTGATAGGTAGGAATGGTGTTAAACAAAGGAATGCAGAAGGTCAGATGGTAGTGGATTTTGCGAAAAGGATGGATATGGCTGTGGTGAATACGTATTTTAACAAGAGGGAGGAGCATAGGGTGACATACAAGAGTGGAGGAAGATGCACACAGGTGGATTATGTCTTATGTAGGAGGGCCAGTTTGAAGGAGATTGGAGACTGTAAAGTGGTGACCGGAGAAAGTGTAGTTAGGCAACATAGGATAGTGGTTTGTAGGATGACGTTGGTTATCAAGAAGAGGAGGAGGAGTGTGAGGGCAGCACCAAGGATCAAGTGGTGAAAATTGAAAAAGGGTAATTGTGAGGTGGAGTTCAGGGATGAGTTAAGGCAGGCACTGGGTGGCAGTGAAGAGTTACCAAATAGCTGGGTAACTACAGCAGAGCTAGTAAGGGAGAAGGCTAGAAAGGTGCTTTGTATCACATCTGGACAGAGGAAGGACGACAAGGAGACATGGTGGTGGAATGAGGAAGTACAGGAAAGTATACAGAGAAAGAGGTTGGCAAAGAAGAAGTGGGATTGTCAGAGAGATGAAGAAAGTAGACAGGAGTATAGGGAGATGAGGTGCATGGCAAAGAGAGAGGTGGTGAAGGCTAAGGATAAGGCATATGAAGAGTTGTATGAAAGGTTGGACACTAAGGAGGGAGAAAAGGACCTGTACTGATTGGCTAGATAGAGGGACCGAGCTAGTAAAGATGTGCAGCGGGTAAAGGTGATAAAGGATAATGAGGGAAACATACTCACAAGCGAGGAGAGTGTGTTGAGGAGATGGAAAGAGTACTTTGAGGGGTTGATGAATGAAGAGAATGAGAGGGAGAGAAGGTTGAATGATGTAGGGATAATGAATCATGAAGTACAATGGATTAGCAAGGAGGAAGTAAGAATGAAAAATGGAAAGGCTGTTGACCCAGATGACATACCTGTGGAAGCATGGAGGTGTTTAGGTGAAATGGCAGTGGAGTTTTTAACCAGATTGTTTAATGAAATATCGGAAAGTGAGAGGATGCCTGAGGAATGGAGAAAGTGTTTTGGTACCGATTTTTAAGAATAAGGGTGATGTGCAGAGCTGTAATAACTACAGAGGGATTAAATTGATCAGTCACAGCATGAAGTTATGGGAAAGAGCAGTGGAAGCAAGGTTAAGAAGGGACTTGATGATTAGTGATCAGCAGTATGGTTTCATGCCAGTAAAGAGCACTACAGATGCAATCTTTGCTCTGAGAGTGTTGATGGAGAAGTACAGAGAATGTCGGAAGGAGTTGCATTGTGTTGTTGTAGACTTAGAGAAAGCATATGGCAGGGTGCCTAGAGAGGAGTTGTGGTATTGTATGAGGAAGTCAGGAGTGTCAGAAAAGTATGTAAGAGTGGTACAGGATATGTACGAGGGTAGTGTGACAGCGGTGAGGTCTGCGGTGGGAGTGACGGATGCGTTTAAAGTGGAGGTGGGGTTACATCAAGGATCAGCTCTGAGCCCTTATTTGCAATGGTGATGGACAGTTGACAGACGAGATCAGACAGGAGTCCCCATGGACTATGATGTTTGCAGATGACATTGTGATCTGTAGTGAGAGTAGGGAACAGGTGGAGGAGACCCTGGAGAAATGGAGATATGCTCTAGAGAGAAGAGGAATGAAGGTCAGCAGGACTAAGACAAAATATATGTGTGTGAATGAGAGGAAGGATAGAGGAATGGTGAGGATGCAAGGAGTAGAGGTGGCGAAGGTGGATGAGTTTAAATACTTGGGCTCAATAGTTCAGAGTAACGGTGAGTGTGGAAGAGAGGTGAAGAACAGAGTACATGCAGGATGGAGTGGGTGGAGAAGAGTGTCAGGAGTGATTTGTGACAGACGAGTACCTGTTAGAGTGAAAGGGAAGGTCTATAAGAGGGTAGTGAGACCAGCTATGTTATATGGGTTGGAGACAGTGGCATTGACAAAAAGGCAGGAGTTTGAGCTGGATGTGGCAGAATTAAAGATGTTAAGATTTGCACTGGGTGTGACGAGGGTGGATAGGATTAGGAATAAGTATATTAGAGGGTCAGCCCAGGTTGGAAGGTTTGGAGACAAAGCCAGAGAGGCACGATTACGTTGGTTTGGACATGTGCTGAGGAGGGATGCTGAGTATATTGGGAAAAATATGCTAAGGATGAAACTACCAGGTAACAGGAAAAGAGGAAAGCCAAAGATAAGGTTTATGGATGTGGTGAGAGAGGACATGCAGGTGGTTGATGTGACAGAGCAAGATGCAGAGGACAGGAAGAAATGGAAACAAGTGATCTGCTGTGGCAACCCCTAATGGGAACAGCCGAAAGAAGATGATGACGATGAGAGTGCAAATAGCAATGGTGTAGGAGACATATTTGGAAAGAAATAAGCATGTAAATTTCATAAAGAAAGAATTTGAGGGTGGGTATTCAGCAGAATGTCATGTACAAAGGAAAGGGGGAATAATTATACTAATTGCTAAATGGGCTCTGGTAGTGATAAAAAAGAGGAAAAAGACAATGGTAGATTTGTGGTAGTAAGGGAATATTGGCGAGGGAGGAGGATTAACTAGCATGTATTTATATTCCACCAGAAACTGCTATTATAGAACTTAAGAAGATTTGGGGAGAAATAATCAGCTTTCAGCAGGGAATATTACTTATATTTAGGGAGTGGAAATTAATTTGCAATAGCGAGGCTGCATTGGGGTACATAGAATGGGAAATGTAACAAAAGAGGTAGATTTCTGAAGAACGTTATAAAAATATTTGGTATATGGAAGATGTGAATTTAGTAGTAGGTTCATAGTTAAGTACTAGGCTAGCTGTGTTAAGCCTAACTAATTTCCTCAGAAGTAACAATCAAACCCTGTACTTTGTGTCTGTAAGGTAAACTCCTATACCTTTATGCCAACCCCCAACCCCAGGAACTTGGACAGAATTTACATATTATTCCCCAAGGTGCAATAATTGGACTTGGGTAGAAAGAAGTTATATTTCAAAGGAAAATGTGCATTTCATTGAAAGCTTTGGCACACACCTAATAACTATTCCAGATCATGCACCAATAAAAACTAAAATAAAATGCAGGGTAGTGAAGTAAAAATGAGACACTGGCACTTTCCCTCCTATCTGTTAAAAAGAAAGGAATTTAAGAAGTGGGTAGTGGAAATTTTTGAGAATTATTAGGGAAGGTAGAATATCTTCAGAAGTTATATCTAGTGACTAGGATAAACTGAAAATGGAGTTTTAAAGTAAGTTAGAAATAAACAGGAAGATATATAGTTAATCAGTAATAATAGAAATTATTTAGAGGGGCTGACAAAGGTTAAAAACTTGCAGAATAATGGGAATCTGCAGAATAAGAAGAGGCATAAATGCAGAGTGCTATAAATAAAACGAAGGAGTATCTGCATAATATACATAACTTTAGAAAGATTGCTATTAAGCAAGTACTTTTTAATAATAACTCCAAGGCACAAAAAAAAAAAAAAACGTTTAGCAAAATGACTTAAGCAAGAGAAGGGAGAAAGAGTTGTTGCCAAACTTAAGGATCCTCTAACAAGAAAAAATAGCCAGAAATCCTGTATTGGTACTAGAGACATTTCAGAAATTTTATGAATTTTTGTGTAAAACAGAGAAATGTGGGGGAAATCAAGAAAGAGAACAAATGGAAATATTTATGGAATACTTAGTTATGCCAAGTTTAAAGGCACATGAGGCTGAACAGCTAACAGTTAAGACAGAAAGAGATGAGAAAAAAAAACAGTGAAGTATAATCAATCTTTAGGGAAGTTTTCAGGAACAGGTGGTAGGTGTATTGTGGAGGTTTGGAAGTTTATGAAGGAAGAAAGTGATAAAGATCTGGAATTTTTTTAACAGTATTTTAGGAGAGGAAGCATTGACTTCTTGGAAGAAAACTGTGGTGGCTGTATTGCCTAAGGCAGTAAAGACCTATCAGACCTAGCTTTGTATTCAATTTTAAACCATAATTATAAAGTGAATTTGTTGACAATAGCTAAAAGAATGGCCAAATTGTTACCAAAATTGATAAGATATGGATCAGTGTGGTTTTGTGGAGGGGAGGTAAACATTTGACAACATTAATAGAGCAGCAGTAATCTAGAGGGAAGCCGAATGTAAGAAAAAGCCACATTTGTTGGTGGGTCACCGTGCATAGTAAGCATTTGACAGAGTAAGTTGGGATTTTATGATTAGGGCAATGGAAACATTTGCACTCTGACACAATAATAAGGTTAATTAGGAGGCTATATGAAGGATTGGAGGCAAGAATTAAAATGGGAGAGTTCCTTTCTGATAAGTTGTATTTGAATAGAGCAACCAGGCAGAAGTGTCCTCTTTCCCTTTGCTATTTACTGTATGTTTAGAACCACTGGCAAAGAAAACAAGGGACTTGGAAATGCAAGGCTGTAATTTGGTATGGCAATCAAAAAGTAGATAATATTATTTTGTACCTGTTTAATCCAGAAAAGGACATCTCAGTTTTGTGAAACATTTTGAGACAGTTTCAACTTTTTGGGATATAAAATTAATGAAGATAAAACAAAGGCTATAACTGTAAGTTACATACCCACACACAAACTGATTCAGCAATACCCATATTATGAAGACACAATAAGATGAAGTATTTAGGATTATGGATTAAAAGGTTTCTGTTATGTCAGCTAAGGATATGTGGGAAGAGACTAAGCAAACATAATTCAAAAAGTGAGAAACTGGAAGTTCTTGTTTATGGATATAAATACTAAGGTAGAAGCAGTGAAAATGTTTTTAGTCCATTTAGTTTTGTTTATAGGTCAGGCATATGTTTATAAGTTGTGGACAATAATTAATAAAGAATTGAAGGAATTTATCTGTGAGAGGAAGAGAGCAAGAGTTAAGAGGGATACAGTGATCCTTCCAATAGAACAAGGTGATTTAGGATTACCTGAATTGAAGGGATGTTTTAGAGCTAGACAGTTAAGGCTCATATACATAACACTATCATAAGATGATAATTCAAAATGGAATGGGAGGATGAAGCGCGGGAGAGGGGAATTTAAGAAATAGAGAGAGAGAGTGGGATTTTGGATGCAGATCCCTAAGGAGAATAATAATGACAGAGAATGTTATATTCATAAAATAGTATTCTAAGAACTAAGCCAAGACAGGACTGGAGAAAGGAGATTTTTGTCAATAGAGATGATTGCAAGTAGGGCAACAGGAAATAAGCAAGAGGGGACTGGAAATTACTGGAGAAAACTGGCAAAGAAACCAAATTATTGGGAGCAAATAACTAGAGAGGGAAAGGCAACAGACTATTATGAGGCCAAGAAGATGTTTGCACTGCACGAGATTGCCTTCCCTATCAGGGACTGATATTGGAGTATAGACAAAGAAAAAATGGAGAGGGGATTCTTAAGTGAAAGACCTGCTCTAATGGAGATTTTAACTGAATCTAAAACAAAAGCTGTTATTACAAAGAGATAATTAGTAGGTCATATAAAAGAAAAATGAAAGGTTAGAAAAGATTGGGAAGAGATACTGGAAAAGCAATTTGCAAGACATAATGGGTGGGCATATGTATTGCTCCCAAGTATGCAACAAAGTCAAGAAGGTTTAGGATTTTGCTCAGAAGTATTTGCATAGGTATTTTTATACCCCAGGTAGACCTCAAAGAATTTTTCTTTGGGTAGATAGCAAATGTTGGAAGTGTGATGAAGAAGAAAGAGGTCACTGGGAACATATGTTTTGTGAGTATAATGAGCTGGCAGATTTTAAAAAGTCCTACAGAGCACTCTGTCAAAAATATTGGGTGAATAAATGGCTATAACCAATTAAATTATTTTTTGAGCTGGGACACAGAATATGAATTGCCTAGAAATAGTAAGGCCTTATTAAGTTTAATTCTATATGCTGTCACCAAAGCAATTGCTAGAAAATGGACATCAAAGTCTATACCAACTCTGTTTGAAGTAATAAAAATTATAAAAAGAGATAAAATAATTGGAAGATAGATCTTTAGATAATTGAAAAAGCAAATTACACAGAAATAAATGGGAATTGTGAGAACAATGCTTGCAGAATATTGTTGAGGAGTAAGAGTAATGTTTAAGGGAAGGCAGATATTTAGCAATTTCTGTAATAGACTGCTGATAGCTACAAAGAAAGAAACAATTTGTGATGTATAACGTGTGTAAATGGCAAACATTATGTTTTGGTTTCTTTTCTGTTAATGTATGTCTGCCTGTGTCTTAAGTGAATAAAAGTGTTAAAAATATCAGTGACAATTGAAAAGCCAATGTAATATTCATTCCTGGTAACAGAAAAGAAAATCCTCTCACACATAGAAACTCAAACAGTTCTGGGAAAACTTTTATATCCTGTTGCTATATCCTCTGCTTTGACTCATAATATAATATTAGAAATTTTTTTCCCTATTTTTATGTATTGAAGTCACTGGAATACGTAGAAAGTTATGTGGTTAGTCTATAACTAGCCTGGATAAAAAGTTGGCAGGTAAGAAGAATGGTCAGGTCAGTGACTATGGGAAGACATATGTAAATATGAAAAGGGGGAGAAGAAAAGACAGAGGTCTACAAATATGTTAAAAACAGGCAGCAAAGCTCATATGGAAAGCCAAGATTTTCATATAGAAATATATCATTTGGGCTTAAGGGATGTGTAAAATATATATTTTCAAATGTACTTGGGAGACAGGAGGACTTGCCAAAGCATTATGTTTTTGGAAGGTGTGTGTGTGTGTGTGTGTGTAGATGTTGGCAGTGATGATACAGATCACAGAAGTAGTGAATGAGTTCTCCATCTCAGTACTTACAGAGGAAAGCAGAGCAGGTATGATGGTAACAAATGAAAATGTTTCTGTAGTGAAAGTAGAAGAGGAACTCAAGAGACTTCGAGGAGATAAGACTCATGGACATGATCATGACTCCTAGGGTGTTATAAGGGTTGACACTGGTGTTTGGGGAAAACTGTTATGAAGATGTGACTAGGAAAGCAACACTTAATTACAGGCTTGTGACCCCCATGTGCAAAAATGGGAAAAAGGAATTGTGGATGGATGGATGGATGGATGGATGGATGAAAGTATTAACAGGTTTAAATGAAAGATGATTTGAGGCAGGCTGGTTAGGTTTACACAAACTCATGGAAGCTGACATAATTGAAGTCTACTTTATTGACCACAGTCAGCAAATAAACACTACAGTGATAGTTCTTTGAAGCAAATATAGGATACTTTGAATAATGCTATACCATACAGTATAAAGTGTACAGTAAGAGCAATATTTTTGATGGGGCAGCCCTCCTTAATCTCCACATCAATCTACTTATATATAACTACTCCACGATGGCAAGACCTCTGACAAGTGGGAATACTTGTAACTTATTCTTATCAGATGGTTTGCAGCATTATAGTTTGTAAGAAATAAATATAAGGATGTGGAAGGGGATAAGGGTTGTTCAGCTACAAAAAAATTACAAGATGTTTTATTTTTTCTCTATAATATGTCATGTTATGAAGTCTGATTACTTGAATGTAGAGTTCTTTCAAATACCACAGTGTTCCCTTATTGAAGTGTTCTACCAGTTGTGCTGTAAGCTGAGCCTAGATTAAATCCTTTTCCATTACTTAAAGTAGACTCTGCTGAATGACTTCATAAATACATATTCTTCTGCAGATGACAGAGTAGATTCATTCAACTAGGGATCTTGCCAGTCCAGCTACATCCATTTCTATGTCTGGATCACTGAAATCGGCAAATGGAATCATGTGGATATGGTGCATCTTGACTTTAACTGCATGTTAACACTGTACCTCACTGGAGACTGATGAATGAACTATGGGGTGAAACCTAATATTGTGACATTGATAAGAATCTGATCAAATGCAGAAAATTACATTTAGAGGGGAGAGGTTTTTAGAAAAAAAGCAAGGGCTGAATAATAGAATATAGGCATAAAGAAAGAGATAGGGGTGTTAAATGAAAGACAAGTTCTGGTGGAGTTTATAGTTTAGTCTACAACAGATGCTGCATTAAAAATGGATAATTAGTAGGACATATAAAATAATGTATAACTAGAAGAATCAGTCAGAAGAGGTTAGAAAAGTCTTGGAAATGAGCCTAGAAAGACAATATACAAAGAAACAATGGGAGAATATTTGTATGGCTCCCAAGTAAGCAACACAATCTAGAAAGATTAAGATTTTTGAATGGAAGCTTTTGCATAAGTATTTTTATACCACAAGAAGACTTTAGTGAATTTTTCTACAGGTAGACAGCAGTTGCTGGAGGTGCGATGGGAAAGAGAGGGGTACCTGGGAACATGCATTTTTGGGAATGCAATGAGTTAATGTATTTCATTAATTCCCTATGGGATACTATATCAGAAATGTATTGGGAGCAAATTACTTTAAGAAAATTATTCTTTTGAACTGGGATATAAATACTGAATTGCCTAGACACAGTAAAGCCCTACTAAGTTTAATGCTGTCAACTGCCAATAAAGCAATTAGTAGAAAATGGAAATTGAAACAAAACCAACTCTAGAAGAATTATGGAATGTTTTAAAGAAAATAAAAGAACTGGAGATATGATCTTTAGAAAAGGAAAAGAACGAATTACATAGAAATAAATGGAGTGTGTGGGGACGATACATACAGAATAATGTTCAGGAGATGGAGTGACATTTCAGAAAGGGCAACACTTGAGCAAACTATGTAATGTGAAATTGAATAATAATTAAGACAGAAATTTTAGTTCGATAATGCATGAAACAGTCTTTGTAATGGTCTGTTTTCTGATTTTATAATTGAATGTATATTCATGCCACCATGTAATATGTGATGGTAATACAAATGTTTAAAAATGTAAGCAAGGAAATATCATGTTTCACTGCTGGGATAAATCATGTTTATCATACTTGTGTTAGATGCTGCTCTGAAACTGCAGAGCAAGATCAGCAGATACATTGATGACATCAAGGCTGATGCTATGGTCACAGGTGGATAGATCAATCTCAAAAGAAATATGATGAAGTTTACAGGTTAGGCAGAAAGGTTGCAGCTGGCATTTAATGCAAAGATGCAATATTATACACTTTGGTGCAACAGGGTTGTAGAATCCTGGGAAATCAAAACAGTGTAAGAAACTTCTCTGTGTGGAAGAGTTTCAATCCATATATATCTAGTTAATCACTGTATATTAATCAGATCAGTTAATGGTAGTAGAGGTAGCAAACTTAAACTCATCCTAAGTCAAATAAATTAATAAATATATAATATATAATTTGAAATAGTGTACAGAATTATGAAGTGTTTGAAAGTAATCCAAGCAGGGTAGGCAGGCTCTTTCAGTCGAAAATCCTTTATTAAGTAGACAAGAGATCCAAGTAAAACAAAAATAACAGAGTAATAGTTTCTTCACAAGCTTTCTAACTATATATATACTTTATATAATGCAAGGGAGTGGTTTATTGTGCTCTAAAACAAAGTGTTATTGGTATACATGTTAAATTCACATCCCTTCCCCCATTAGTGTGACATTCAAACTGGTCCTGCCCTACTTAGTAGCTGTCATAATAATATAACCCTTATGTACTTTAAATAAAATTAATAATGATGTGGTACCTCTTATTTAACCAGATTAAGTTTGTGATTTTCCATGGCTGGAAATATATAAACCTTAGACCATTTGGCAATCTAAAAAAATATATAAATATATACATATACACTTTGCATGCAAAAAAAAAAAAATCCATTGTAAAAATCATATTCTATTTCCATAATCTATTGTTAACAAAGATCATTTTCATCCTTTAGACTTCTTCAGGTCTGTGTACAAGAACACTAAAAACTATCTACAAAAATATTATTGTGTAATTAGTTAGTATTGCTATTACACATCATTTTGAAAAAAAAAGTGCAAAAAAGAACAAGAAAAAGAAAAAAATGTATGACGATGGAATCAAAATATACACAAATTAAGTCTGATTTAACATGGTATACATGCATTCTTAAGACGAGAACCCAAAGAGAGGACTGATGAAGAGAAGGCTCTATGGCTCCACTGCTGTCTGAGTCTTGTAGTGCAGTGTGGAAGAACAGCAGTGAAGGTCACTAGATGTTGGGGTGTGTAATACTGACAATGGCTCTCAGGTAGAGGGCACTGTTAAAGCAATGTCTGGAGTACTGCATATGGTTCTTGAGGCTCTACAGTAGAAGGAGAAGCAAGCTGAAGAAAAACATGAAGGATTATGATTTAGGCTCACTGAATAATTACATGGAAAGAATAAAGCTGAAGAGAAAGGATGAGGAAACAAAGGGCATGAATGGCAGCTAGAAGGAGTAAAGTTCAGGATGAATTTAAGAAAACACTACTTCATGTAAAGTATGGTGAGACCCTGGAAAGTATTACTTGAGGCAGAATTATAGTGTTGGTTAAAAAGTGATTTGTGGATGCCTGAGGGGAGAGAGAGAGAATGGAGAAGGATTACGGGGGAGGGGCAGCTGCTTAGTGGTTATCTGCAACTCAGACAGATTCAGTAGGCATTATAAATGAATGTCAACAGACAACCTGTGGTATGTCTAGCTTGCCTGAGTGCTACAGTTAACTGTCAGAAACTTACTCTCCATATGCTTTACCCAACCTTTAAACCTGTGGGATTAATCACACTGTGCCAGTGCTTCAGGCAGTACAGTTCTAAGCCATACTACCCTTTCTAAGAAGACATATTTTCTACATATCTAAACGAAAACACCCCCTTCCAGTTGCCACACTGTCTTGTACTCCTTCTTTGGGCTGTCCTTAGCCAAATCTTTGCCACTTACCCAGAACAATGCACTGTGTCCAAATATATCCACAATTTATCTGTTTTTTTTTTTCTTCTACTATATAACTACTCCATTTCTAATCTTATGATCATGTAATAGTTATTCTATACTCTTTATCATTTTCTTCCTTTGTACTGAATCTTTTTCACCAGCCTAACTTCTTTTTTTCTGCATATCCTTACAAGATGGAGATGCAGCCTTGCCAGTGCCTGTACATTGAAAGAATAACCATAGCTTCTGTGCAATTCACACCTCATGCTACACACTGCAGCATCTTATTGTGATCTTTGCCAATTCTCTTTCCCACTGCATAACATGATTCATGATTAGGGTTATAATTACTTCCAGATCCTTTTCCCTCTCTACCCTACTGTAGGTTACCCCACCAAGACTGTATGTTCCCTCCAAATAATCCAAAAATCTTGCATTTTTTTACATTAAATCCTAGCTCTCCCCTATCTGCTCATAGTCCCATTTGCCATAGGTTTGTCTGAAGACTGATTCAGATATCTTTCTTCCTTTAGTAGTTTATTGTGTCCATGTGATATAGTCATCACAGTTACTGTCTCATGCAGCAAAATAATAAGCCTACACATTGAAAGATGCCAAAAACAGAATCTGCTGCCAAATGGGATTTTATACGCATGTTCAGTTACGTGGGTAATCTTTCTTTTTCCTCCCACGTTATTCTCCCTCCTAAAGGGTGGTTCTACAGAATGTGTAAAAAACTAAAGTAGTACCTTCTGTTGTGCCATATGATGTATTTGGATCATGTGACACAGTTGCAGAATGGAGATTGAATTGTGTATGAAAATAATGGTAAGAAATTAAGGTTTGACATGGTGCAGCAGATGAAATCTTTGTTCTCCAGTGAACACAAAAACATTTATTTTTGTTGTTGTATTAGTGGTTAAAAATATTTTTTTTAAGAATTTTTATTGAATTTTAACAAGGTAATAATCAATAACAAAAACTGCTATACAGAAATTTAAATAACAATACAAGATAAAAGAAAAAACAATCAACAACTAGGGTATTTACAGAGGTGTCTAAAAATCAGTTGTTTTAATACAATAAGGAACTTTAACAGCGGATTGGTATCTTACTTCCATAATAATATGAAAAGCAAAATGCTTGGTGGACTGCAGGTTCTTGTAAGTCAACCTAAAACTTTAATAGAAGTGGACAAGCTTTTTTCCTGTGTATGTATAAATACATTTATAATATAGTCTAAAATCAATTGTGCAGGTGAAAAAGTCCAAATGATCTTTGATCAGCAGGATAATTAAGAACAATACTGCAAGAAAGAAGGAAATCATTAAAAATAAAGCATTATCAGTATCTGTTTTTGCCAATGCAAATTCAGGACAGTACAGCACTGCTTCTCTGGCAGCAAAACATGGAAGAGATGACCCCGTATTATCTGCATACCACAAATTTGCTAGCTTGGCCATCAGAAACATTAGTTTTTTCTTTTGTTCCCATTCTGCTTCATTTTTTTCTGGCTACCTCAATGCCCATCCTTTAAGGATGTGGCTGGCTCAGAACTTAAGGTTGTCTTGGAGGACTATGCTGTTGACTGGTTCCATCAGGGATTTTTTAATTTATGACCTACCCCTTGATATTCTCCCTGTCCTGCATTTGCTTGTGTGGACCCCACCTCTTCACATGTAATGCTTAGATGCATAGCCGGCCTTAGGCATAGGCCAACTAGGTGGCTGCCTAGGGTGCTGCTGCAGCAGTGGCACTTTTTCAGTATTTATTTGGTGTAGGTAGACCAGGATGGGGGCACCAGATAATGTGGTGGGGGGCACCATGGAGCCCTTTTGCCTAGGGCACCAGTTGACCTAAGGCCGCTCCTGCTTAGATGAATGCATCCCCCCTAGGATGGGCACATCTATCCCTCCCTACCAGTGCTTCAGATGCTCAAGCCCCTAATTTATCCCAAGCTGCCGGGGGGGGGGGTATATACCACAGAGATGACCAGAACCATTAGTTTTGAGCATCACTGCAGTATTCTGTCTGCCTAGCACTTACTTGCAACAAAGCTACATATTTTTTAACTTAAAACTTCCTATAAGATCTAAAAAGATCTTTTTATAAAAACTATTTGATCTGTTAAGTGAGTAGTAACTCACTGAAACTGAATGTCACACCTTCAAAACTAAGTTAAAGGAGGACATGCTTTACATAAGCTTGAAAAGGAGAAAGCCAAAATAATCAATGCAAGAAAAGCATCTCCAAAGATATTAGAAGAGAAATACATGCAAAGGCAAGTAAATATGGAAAATCTCACAATACAAAAATAAGATCACAAAGGGGGACCGTAGAACAGAATATTAGTAATGTAGAAGTTAAACAAATAGCTGAAGTTATGAAATATGTGCAAAGTGAAGGATTTTGTGCAGAAAGTCTAACACAGGCTATATGACAGCATTATGGAACAATGAGTTCCCAAAGTAAGGAGACACAGGTGGAGTGGGAGGCATCTGAAGAAGAAATATGAACATGGGAAAGAAAAGGAAATTTAATATGATGCAATATTTATGCAAATGAGAAAGCAAAACTAATCAATAAAATAGCAGCACCAAAGACATTTGAAGAGAAATATAGGCAAAGGCATCCATACATGGAAATTTTTCACAATATAAAAATAGGAAAACAAAGGAGAAAGTAGAAAAAGTGGAATAGTAATGGAAAAGTTAAAAGGGGTAGAAACTGAAGTTATGGATTACCTGCAAAGTGAAGGATTTAGTGTAGAAAATCTATCTCTGCAACATCACAGCATGATGGAACAATGAGTCCCCAAATTAAAAAGAAACGGGTAGAATGGAAACATCTGATCACTTTCCACATGAAGATACTGTGGAGCCTTTAATAGGAAACTAGTACAAAAGTTAGCCGGAGTTGCACAGCAAGGGAAGAAGAAGGAAACAGTGGCAATTCTGATGTAATCAATTTTGTGGAGTGATAGGCCAGTGAGTTTCCATATGAAAGAGCAATGGATGATGCAGGATGCAGCTGAAGAGAATATGTCACAGGAAGATGTTCTGGAACTTTATGTTGAATGCCCGCAGGAAATAGAGAACAAAGAATGTGCCCACAGTTTAGAAGAAAATGATCTAAGGGAAGAGTTGCTTAATTTAATAAAAATGGATAGACATACTAAGATCAATGAAAGAAATAGATTACAGAAAGTCAGTAAGAACCAAAATGTTAGAAGTCTGATAAAACAAATGAACACAGTAATCAAGACTATTAACAGAAAGTCATGTGATATAACAAAAGAAAATAGAGTATACTACTGTGCAGCTAAATTAATAACAGATAACGTTACCACAAAACCACAGGCAATAAGGGAAAGGAAGGGAAGAAATCAAATACCATCATGGAAGTATTGAACAGAGAAAACTATAAAGTAATTAAGACAAGAAGTTTCACTGTTAGAAGAGTATAGAAGAGGAAACTGATCAATAAAAATACTTAGAAAGATAGACATGCTAAAACCAATGCACAGTATTAGAACAAACCAGGATCTATCATACACTATTGCAAATAATAAAGTAAAGATATCAGCACAAGCAGAAAAACCTAGAAGATATGCAGATAACTATAAAGGACAATTGCAAAATAAGCAATTCACTGATGATCCAGAAAGTTTTATAGAGAACTTGGAAATAAAGTAAAATGAATAGAACACCATGAAAAAAAGAAAAAAATAGGCACATGTTGGAGAAATATCTATGAAGACCCTGTGGAACATAGTAAAGATGATGAATGGACAGAAGAAGTAAAAGAAGCACTAAGAAGTTCAAATGTACCGGATATGAAATGGGATGAAGTAACGGCCACAGAAATTGAAAAAATTAAGAAAAGTTCATAATTAGAAAACCTGAGACCTGGATGCAGTACCCAACTTCTGGCTAAGTCTTAACATAACATATTTACATGAAGATTTAACCCTGAGTAAGAACTACTTATATATACTTCCTAAACAGTGACCACCTGGTTAACAACAGAAAAAATGTATACTCTTCCTGTATTGAGGACCTGCAAACTATCCTAAAATCTATAGACCAGTAACTTGCCTTTGAATTGTTGTTGACAGAGTTTATAGTGATCTAGAAAAAAAACTCAATCATGGCAATAGAACAGAAGGGTAACAAAAGAAAGTCTTATGGAAAAAAGGATCATTTGTTGTTAAATAAAGTGACAATGGAGAATTGTAAAAGGAGGAAGAATCTAGGTATGGCATGGGTAGATAACAAAAAAGCATTTGACAGGATCCCACATTCCTAGATAATGGATTCCTTACAAATGTAGAAGATACAGCCTCCATTGACAAGTTATATTACAGTGAACACCAAACAGCAACAAGCCACTTTGCAGCTAAATCCTGATAAAGAACAAATTATTGTCTTAGGGATAAAAATTCAAAGGGAATATTCCGGGGGGACTCTCTGTCACCACTACTCTTTTGCCTTGCCCTTAACCCATTAAGTTGTCCACTTAACTGATTAGGTCATGGTTACAGTTTGACTCCCAGAAAATAACAATGTTAAAAGACTTCTCATCTTGTTTTTGTGGATGATAGGATGAGGAGCTGAAAGCACAACTGTAAGTGGTCAAAAAATTCTCTGATGATATAAGAATGTCACTTGGTCTTGATAAATGTGCTGCAGCACCAAGACAATATCACATTTGGCATAGAACGTGATTGAAAGGAACTTGATCAGTAAGGAGTATATAAATATTTTGGAATTGGTAAAGGCTCAACAATAAAACATGAAGAAATGTGAACAAAACTAAGTAAGGAATATTTTAGAAGATTACAATTAATGCTTAAAACAGCCATGACATCTAGGAACAAAGTCCAACCTATAAACCAATTTGTTCTTCCTATTCTAATTTACGGTTTTGCGGTGACTGACTGTCCCCAAAAGGTATTGGATCAGTTGGACAGTAAAAGTAAAATGAGAAAAATGCTTCACATTTCTCAAATAATATATAAAAATCAGTGTATACCAAGATTATATATTCCTCACTCTGAAGGAGGTATGAGACATCTCATAACTGATTACATGTATAGATCTGCAGTCGTAGGACTGCATATATCTGCTGATGTCACCAGTTCCATACGTAGTGAAAAATTTAAAACCTGAGGAGAACAAATCTAAGATGACTTTCCTGCTTAATTTAGCAGAAGCATATCAATGTCAAGTGGGAATGGAAATCAAACCAGAAGTAGACAAAAATCAGGCAGCAACTGAATGTGCCAAAATATAAAGAAAGAAAATAAGGTGAAGGATCATATACGAAGGCAAGAAATGTGGAAAAGGCATAAATATAGTTGCAAATACAGAAAACTCCTGGAGCAACATCATGTTTATCAGGATCTGATGCATGAATGTTTAAAGAGAGGTGAATTTAAACCAAAATATGATAGGTTAATATTGGCAGCCCAGCATAGTGGACTTTGTACACATTGGTTTAAAAAATCCATTGACCATGTGGGAGAAACAGACAAATGCAGGTACTGTAAAACAGAACTGGAAAGAGTCACACATCTTGTTGCTGGATGTGATACACAAATGGCAGAGGGCCTGTATATAGAAAGGCATAATAATGTGGTAAGACTGTTGCAATGGGGATTGTGCAAACATTACAATATTGAAGTAGCTGAGAAGCATTGGGAATACGAGCCACAAAGCATTATAGAGAAGGATGAAGTTTATATCACGTGGGATCACCCATTACCAACAGTTAAAAAAAAAATAGATGCAGGAAAACCAAATATAGTAGTCCAGGAAAAGAAGACAAAAGTAGCATTGATCATTGAAATTGCTACACCTAGTAGTTATAGCGTCTTATGTACAGAGTGACACAGAATCATAAAATACCAGGATTTGCAGGCAGATATGAGGGCAGTGTGGAATAAGGATACCCAGAGAGTTCCAATAGTAGTAGGAGTAATGGCCTTAGAGAAATGAATTTACAATCATACTAAGATATGTTACCAATACATGTAACTCCGTATGAATTGCAGAAGTACTAAATTATGGGCATATTGCAAGTGCTGCGAAGAGCACTTTTGGCTAACATCAAAGACTGACAAAAATACTAATTTCATGAACTTTAATCATACTTTGACTTAGGAATGGGATCCATTCCCATCATTACATTGGAAACTCAAAATTCTTGGAGAAATTTACCACAAAAGAAAATGTCATTGTGTGAGCATTTCTTGATCATGTATTCTATACCCACTTAACTAATATCACTTCTGCTGTCCTGAAAAATGGCTGCTTATTAAACCAGGATGACCACACCCAAAAAATTATATATTCATTCTTTCATTTTCTAATGCCCACTTTATCCAGTTCAGGGTCAAGGATCACCTAGAACCTATCCTGGCACCCAGTAGGTGCAACACAGGGAAACTAATTTCTTGATAGAATTTCAGTCTGTTGGGGAACACACACACACACTTTGAAGCCCACCGGTTCAAGTAGGGAATCTCTTTGTGATATGGGAGGAGACCAGACCACCTAAAAAATAAATACCATGGATACAAGAAGGGCATATGGACTCCAGGGAAGACACCCTGTCTGAAAATTAAACTTGGCAGCAAAGCATTTTGAGGCAGTAATGGTAACCACTGTGCCACTCTGCTGCCCCTAATAATATGCAGCATACACACACACACACACACAATTTTATATATATATATATATATATATATACACATATATCTATAAAACATATATATATATGTTTTATATATATATATATATATATATATATATATATAATCTATATAATTTATATCTATGTATATATCCATAAA
>NC_056727.1:1194343654-1194351154 GCF_019279795.1 Protopterus annectens
GTAGTTAGTTGTATGTTCAACTCCAAGCCCTGCCAAGTGTGTGTGTGTTTGTGTGTGTGTGTTTGTGTGTTTGTGTGTTTGTGTTTGTGTGTTTGTGTGTGTGTGTGTGTGTGTGTGTGTGTGTGTGTGTGTGTGTGTGTGTGTGTGTGTGTGTGTGTGTGTGTGTGTGTGTTTCCAGCTGCCTGGGGATGGCTCACTCCACATACATTCCCTATCAGCGTCTTTGACTTTGTGGATGATGTCATCCACCTAGAAGTATGCCTCTGGGAGTGCTGTGTTCCAGTAATCTCGGTAGCGCGTTCTGTAACTGTGTAATGCTGTAGTGTGATAAGGTAGTTAGGTGTATGTTCGACTCCCAGCCCTGCCAAGTGTGTGCCTGTGTGTGTTTCCAGCTGCCTGGGACAGAGTAATGCTTTTAGACGGCTCACTCCACATACATTCCCTATCAGCGTCTTTGCCTTTGCGGATGATGTCATCCACCTAGAAGTATGCCTCTGGGAGTGCTGTGTTCCAGTAATCTCGATAGTGTGTTCTGTAACTGCGTAATGCTGTAGTGTGATAAGGTAGTTAGGTGTATGTTCGACTCCCAGCCCTGCCAAGTGTGTGTGTGTGTGTGTGTGTGAGTGTGTGTGTGTGTGTGTGTGTGTGTGTGTGTTTCCAGCTGCCTGGGGACAGAGTAATGCGTTTAGATGGCTCACTCCACATACATTCCCTATCAGCGTCTTTGCCTTTGCGGATGATGTCATCCACCCAGAAGTATGCCTCTGGGAGTGCTGTGTACCAGTAATCTCGATAACGCGTTCTGTTACTGCATAATGCTGTAGTGTGGTAGACTAGACAGGTAGGTGCTCGATTCCAAGGGATGGCAGGTGTGTGTGTTTGGCAGTTATACCGTATGTGTTGGAATCTGTGGGTGGCTAGCTACGGGATGTGTTCAGTTTGTTTTGTTGCTGACCTATATAGTGTCCACAGCCCGCATATTCTGCCAAGACACTGGCTTGTCAACACATACATTCGCCAATAGGTCTAGTGAGTAACTGTCAGCAGCCCTACTCTTACCCTTGATATGGTCTGACCCATGTGACGCAACATAACACATGTGCCTTGATAGCAACAACACTACATGATGCAGGTGGCACATGTAGTTTCCTTTTCATTCCTGTCTAATGCATTAATGTCATGTGGTCCGCTGTTGAGATATAAATGCCATATCTACATATGTGTGTACATGTATATGTGTGTATGTATGTATATATATATATATATATATATATATATGTCCATGTATATATGTATACAAATAATATATATGATATATGTAGATGTAGAGGTGGACATAGATGTGAACATATGTCTGGGGACATCAGCACTATTGAATGTTTGTGCTGGATGATCTGTATGTGATAACCTGGGATCTATGTATAGCTGCCATGGTGTTGTGGTAATGCACATCATCTGTAGTGTGCAGGGCCATGGGTTGTAGTTGTGTAGACACCGGTTATTTTGTTGCTGGGAAAACCATGGAACATTGAATATGGTGATGGTAAGGCACCTGTTGCCAGTTGTGTATGGATCTGAGCGACACTGAGCAGTGGTTAATAATTTGGAGGTTCGGTATGGGTCATATAACTATTCATTAGAAGACTATACTATGCAGATGAGGTTGACTATGGTGTATCACATTTATCACCAGGGTGTGCTGCTGGTCCCTGGAGTGTATGTGTGTAGTCAGCTGGGTGCAGGTCTCAAATATAGTTGACAGCATGGGGGGGGGGGGGTCAGGCATACTGTACATACATTGCAGAACTGTGCATCGGGAGTGCTCCTGCCTTAGCACACCTAAGCTAGGGGTGTGTCTATACCTGCCTGGAGACATTGGGAGGGATGACAGCAGTGGTGGGGTAGTCAGGGTGTACAGGCTGCACAAACATGTGTTGATTAGCACAATCTGCAGATGACATGGCCAGCCCGCACATGAACAGTGCATTAATGCGAGCAAGCAGCATACACACAGGTTTCGTCCACACTCTACACCACCGGTGTATACCTGCAGGGACATTTCACAACACAGTCCAACCAAATGACATGGGCTGCAGCAGGCAACATATATCAACATGTGAAGGAGGCTGGGACAGTGAGGATGTGTATGCTGCCGAACAACCCTTACTGGGGTGACATAAGACTTTATAGACCGAGGGTGACTTACCAGGGGCTACATGGGCTGGGGTAGTTGGAGCACTATGAGGTGGACAGAGACCTCCTACAGCAGCTTGTTGACCTGTGCCTGCCACACCTGACACATCAAACAGGCCGAGGGAAACGCATCACAGTGGATACCATGGGATGTGTTGGCCTAGGTGTACTAGCCACAGGTACCTCACACAGCACAACTGGGGATATCATGGGTGTCACACAGGCATCTGCATCCAGAGTATTGCACCAGTTCACAGATGCTGTGTCAACACATGCTAGTGAGTACGTACATGTCCTCAACACACGTGATTAGTGGACCAGCAATATGCATCTGTTCAACTACATGGATGACTACCCTGGGGTACTGGGTGTTATAGCCTGCACACGTAGAACCATCCAGGGAGCAGGATAGGGCCTACAGTCACTGCAGGGGCATACCCTCCAACAGCTAGGCCATATGCGATGGCCAGGGCATGAGATTGAATGTGTGTGCTGTCTGCTCTGGAAGCTATGATGTGTCCGATATATGGCTTCTGACACAGCTGTAGTACACCTATATGTAGAGCTATCACATGTGTCAAGGCAACACATACCCACAGCCAGTAGTAAGCGTATGACTTCCACGGTTTGCATACGTTAAGGTTATTCATGTAGCATTATAATTGATAATACTGTTTCCTATTACATGTAGCTGTTACTGATACAACAAATTGATGTCTGACACCACTACACACACTATATAGCCTCCATTCCCGAACAAACAGGCCATATGCCGTAACTGTCATTTTGCAGGACACAACTGCCCAGATGGGTGTGTCCCTCACAGGCGTACGGGTGTTGAACCTCTTCTATTATGCTATCATCTACCCGAGGTGGTCAGCAAATTATGCACTTAACGTCAGTAGCAGAACTCAAATACCAATGGGTGTGAATGAACACTGTATCAGGAACAATGCATAACACCCTGTGGGACACATTTAGACGATTGGTTCTATTAACCAGACGCATTCACAGTCACAGAGCATATGTATTCATTCATGTTTGTTGAGTTACATGCTGCTTATGACTCATACATGTTGTCATCTGTCATTACCTGTATTCCGCCACCTGTTCACCTAATATCACTAGTTCTTGCAGTGTTTAGTTGGACTTTGTTACATTCTGATACTTAACTATGGACGTCCATGCTAATCGGGTACATGGCACTGTTTAGGTCTCTATGTGTTCCCCCGATGGTTTGCAGACTATCCAGTAGATGTGCTCTTCAGGTTTGGGAGGTGTAGGCATATGCTATGCCCACATAGGAATATTAATGACTTCCACTGGGCGGGCCTACTACATCTCTGCCAACCAGCACCTGCACACTTAAGCCCATTAATGCATACCCATGGTCCACGTTCCTGGCACCCCTCTACAGCAGTCATGACAAATACTTACTGCGAGTGCAGCTGGGGTATGAGCACACCCCTACACATTCCCCACTCTCCCCGTCTTGGGACACATGTCATACGTTTTGTCAACCTATGTATTATCACACTTGCACAACCTACTGTTCCATGTACACCTACATCCTGCTTGTAATAATGTCAGCAGATTCACACGTACCCTGAATTTTTGGGGTCCCGCAAGGGACACCGTCATCCATGTTTAAAGTGTAGACATTGCAGAACTCTCCCACTGGTCCTTTCCTACCGGTGTTTTGGACAGCGGCAGTGTATTGATCTGTATTACCTGTCTGTATGTCTGTCCGGCCTAGCTGGGTGATGTGGGGGGTACAATGTTTATTTATTGGACCTCCCAGTCACATATGCCCGGGCTGTAAATATGTTACCCTTAATTGCTGTGAAGTAACCTATTTATGTACATGTTTATATCTACACTGACATATATATTTTGTTTTGTGTGTATGTGTATATATCACTACCTGTTGTTTGTGTATATATATCTATCTGTATATATCCGTAGTATATCCTTGTGTGTGTGTGTGTGTGTGTGTGTGTGTGTGTGTGTGTGTGTAGCGATATATATATATATATATATATATATATATATATCTATCCGTATGAATATATATGTGTATGTAAATTAATATAGATATATGTATGTATACGTTTTTATCTATATATACATCTGTGTGTCCGTTAACCTATACATTTCCCGGACATGGACACTTACACATGCGTATTGGTCTCTGCTTCAACTGCATACTATTGCCTTAGTCATTCTGACACCAACACTTCACTCCGGTGAACTTGTGCTCAGTATATTGCACGTTATGCAGCAGACAGATGTCGCACGTTTTTCATGTCTGGGGTGCCGCTGCTAACTGGGATGTGATACAGTGTCATTCGACCTATTACTCGTATGCGCAGCCTATTATTCCTGCTACTGTGTTTGTTTCTGTGCACAGTCATATTATTACTGTTGATAGGATGTGTGTTTGTGTTACTGTGACTGTACGTCAACATATTGTTGTCTTCATGTAGTTGTGTCTTTCGGCTTTTCCCGATTTGGGGTTGTCACAGCAGAACTCCGTTCCGCTCATGGGTGGCGTATAGGTTTTACGTGCCAGGCTGCCAGACCTGACGCACAACGTCCGACAACAATACGCCCATTCACGCATGTCTCCACGCAAATGACGCTCTATCTGGGAATCGCACCTATGTACTAGCTGACCTACATGGGCCGCTCCATTGCACCCAGCGCAACATACCCTAGCACTCCTGTGTCCATAATCGCATATCCATAGTTTCTCCTGCACACCCGTGTTGAGTTTCCATGCATAACAGCCATTATACACCTGATATCGCAGCCATGACACACCTTTACACATTGCCCTCTCATAAGCGTTGGGGCCCTACACACATTTTGTACCACCTCGTGTATTCACAGGCTCACCATCCATTCATATTTGCACATACGTGCCTTTCCTGGTGTTATGGATTACGAACAATTTGCGGGTTACAAGTGTAGGTGGTGGCAACATGTACTACATTCCGTCTGTTTACAATGTTGACGTAGCACTTCAACGATGTTATGGCCACTGGTATAGCCCTGCCTCTGGTGTGAAGAGCGGTGCTCTACTCACACTTGTGCAGCTTTATGTGACATGCGCTGTGAGCACTTCATAATTCCTTACTTGCTCTGGATTCCCTTCACAACCCTTATGTTTGCTTTCGTCTTTCGGCATTCCTTACGTATATATATATATATGTATAAATATATATATATATATATATATGTATATATATATATATATATAAATATATATATATATATATATATATGTATATATATATATATATATATATATATATATGTATATATAAATATATATATATATATATATATATATGTATATATATATATATATATGTATGTGTATATATAGATAAATATGTAGATATATAATTGCAAACACAAAGCATCAGAGACTATCCATGTGCAACTAACAGTGGGCAAAACTGCCTTCCAGTTTATAGCCTGCTACAGACCACCCTCCCTAACCCAGGAACCCCACTCAGCCTTCCTGAGAACACTGGAAAATATGAAGGTCTCTCCAAACACCATTATATTGGGCGACTTCAACTACCCAAACATAGACTGGGAGCATTACTCTAGCTCCAACACCCTAGCCCAAAGGTTCCTAGCATTTATAAACTCAAATGCTATGGAACAACTTGTTACCACTCCCACAAGAGGGGAAAACATACTGGACCTGATCATCACCAACATGGGGGCTCTATGCTCCAGACCAGAAGTGTATCCCTCACTGGTAAGATCAGACCATAAACTAATCTCACTGGATATTCACATCCCGACCCCACCCCCTGCCCAGAAAACCACAGTGAAAAACTTCTCTAAAGCAAATTTCACACTCCTCAAAACCGAGGCGGAATCCTTCAAAGTCCCCGGGCCTGTGGAAAATACGGCCCAGACCGCAGAATCCTTTATAAACGCATTCTATGAACACCTTCAGGAATGCATGGATCATGCGATCCCAAATAAAACCAAGACCCAATCCTCCAAAGGCAGACATCCTGTCTGGTGGACCCCAGCCATAAACAAACTATACAATAGAAGGAGGAAGCTACTAAATGATAGAGCAAAATTCCAAAAAGGGAAGACATCTCTGATCAGTATTAGCAAAAAACTACGGGCACTCATAAAATCGTCTAAGGCTAGCTTCGAGAGAATAATTGCACAGGACACTAAGGATAATCACAAGGCTTTCTTTAGTTATGTTAGGAACCTGGGTGGTAATTCCCAGATATGCTCAGAATTAGTCCAAAATGACAAAAAATACACCGAACCCACAGACATTGCCAACATCCTAGCTGACAGGTTCAGCGCAAACTCCCCCCCCCTCCCCACCAAAAGGGCAAATATCTATCCCAGAAGAGTGCTGCCCCCCTGACATCTCAGATGCTCAGGTAAGAGCTGCCCTCTCCAAAGCAAAAAACACAGCATCAATGGGACCAGACGGTGTCCCGGGCTGCGTCCTACATGAACTCCAAGAAGAGCTAAACCCAAACATAAGACTACTGTTCAGTCTCAGCCTTACTACAGGATATGTACCCAAAGAGTGGCATACAGCAACTGTGGTCCCTCTCCACAAAGGTGGTGCCTCAACGGATCCTGGAAACTATCGCCCCATAAGCCTGACTAGCTTGGTCTGCAAAGCTATGGAAAGGATCGTCATGGACCTCATAAATAAAGATATTGGGGACCTACAGACACTGGATCCTACCCAGTTCGGCTTTGTTAAGGGCAGATCCTGCCTCTTAAACCTGGTTGATTTCTTTGAAACAGTCACCAAGGCCATTGACAAGGGGAAGGTGGTCCACACAGCCTACCTGGACCTCGCAAAAGCCTTCGATACAATACCCCCCTTGGGCATTATAGATAAGCTCACCAGCTTAAATATAAACCCCTATGTCACTAGATGGGTTGCAAACTGGCTCAAGGACAGAACCCACATGGTTAGAATTGCTGGAGCCGTGTCAGACTCCAAACCAGTTACAAGTGGCATCCCACAAGGCTCAGTCCTGGGACCTCTCTTGTTAGGTATATATTTCTCGGAGGTACAGGCCAACACGGAAGGACTGTGGCTGACCAAATTCGCACATGACTGCAAACTGGATGCCATAATAGACTCTCCAGCCGACACAAGCATCCTACAAAAGGGCATCATAGAAACAGACAACTGGTGCCAGAGCCATGGCCTCAAGCTAAATGCCAAAAAGTGTATAGTCATCCCCTTTGGCAAAAACAAAGTGCCCACAAATTACCACATAGGTGGTAATC